>NC_084602.1:29559843-29859843 GCF_033807715.1 Cololabis saira
GTAACTGCTGACATTCAACATCTTATACCCATCCTGCTGAGTGTGGTTGTGTCCCCTTCATCTGTTGCTGATACGGTGGGGGTGCCCTTCCCCCCGTCCTTGTCTAATCTTTGTTTGCATTGCTGTCTGTCTCAGGTGACCCTGGTTCCAGCCGCCACCACGTCATGAAACAGGGCTTCCTCTCTGACCCTCGGTGCCTGAGTGACCTTTGACTTTGTTCTTACATATCAGCATTCACACCCAAACATGACGGTGCCTCCACCTTAAAAAAAAAGCAGTCCAGGATGCAGCTGGGCACGCTGAAGAAGGAGGGGAGGAATTAAAAGACGGTGAACAGAGAGAACTGGGGAATGAGTGATTTGATGCTTGCCTGGGTTTTATGGGGGATTCTCAGTTAGATATACGGCGCTGTCGTCTGTCTGCTTTTCCCTTTTGTCCCTTTGTTTCACTCATTCCATGATATGCCGTAGCAGCAGTTTCCAATTAGGACCGGCCCAAACTGGGAGGTGGGCCAGTGTTTTCCTCGGTTCACTGGTGAAATGAGGTGTGATAAATGAATGGAAATTAATAGAATATAAAGAACATAAAATTCTGATGCCAATATAAACATACCATTACACGTTCGCGTGCAGACCCCCCAGTGCCATCTAGTCTGAAGCTGCAAGTTTGATCTTGATGAATGGGATTTAACCGATACTTCTCAAATCCTCTGGGGAAAATCATCTTTATGAGCCATCTTTCATCCAATATCTGTGAACTTTGTATAACTGATCTAAGTCCATGTGTGTACAGTTGGTGTTTGAAATGAATATGTATGCTGTTTTTATCCAAATCCATACGCTTGTGTGGAAGGAATTATTTGACACTTGGGAGAAAGCTGATCCTTTGTTTTCTTGTAGAGTTTAATGATTATTTTCTTTAAAAAAGTGTCTATTGATTTTGGAATTTCTTTCTTTCCTCCTTTTTGTACAAGTTAGGCAAAGTCAAAATGTCAAAACTATTGACCTCCAAAGACAGTGGGAGGAGGATTTTGCTACAGTTTGGAGGAGCAAAGCAAACATTTCAATTCTTTACAGTATTAATGTGCCATTTAGCTAACAGACTGCTTGTCGAAGGCTCATTTAGTATATGACGTGTCTTTGCAAGACTGTTATAGTTTTATCGATAGACACTAAAGCAACTGTATCCATTAGAGTGCTTTTGAATTTAATAGTTCAATATATTAATTAGGGCCCAAGAACTTACAGTGAAACGTGCCCCAAAAGTCACCAAATTTTGCACGCAATCCAGGCCTGGCGAAAAATGTGATATTTAATGGTTTGCATTAATGGCCGTGGTAAGATGGCTCAACAGCGCCCCCTAGAAAACTTTGTGCCTCAAGCCCCACAATACGGTTTGACGTACATGCACGAAAATTTCTACACACCTGTATCATGTCGCAACTTAAAGAAAAGTCTCTTGGCGCCATGGCCGAAACCGAACAGGAAGTCGGCCATTTTGAATTAAACGTGTAATTTAGGCGCAATTTATGCCATTCCTTCGGCAGTTAATACGGCCCGAGCCGCAACGTGCACTCAGGTGTGTTATACATCAAAATGTTCGTCTCCATCCTGCGACGACGCGAATCACTTTTCTCTTTCAAAAGCGTTACAGAGGTGACGCTAAACACCAAAAAGCGCGCACACCCTTCATCTGATTGGTCCAGACAGAAAAAACTTTGTGCCTCACAATACGGTTTGGCGTACATAGACGAAAATCGTTACATACCTGTATCATGTCGCACCTTAAAGAAAAGTCTCTTGGCGCCATGGCCGAAACAGAACAGGAAGTCGGCCATTTTGAACATTTTGAATTTATGGTATAATTTTGGCGCAATTTATGCCATTCCTTCGGCCGTTAATACGGCCCGAACCGTAACGTGGACCCAGGTGTGTTATACATCAAAATGTTCGTCTCCATCCTGCGACGACGCGCATCACTTTTCTCTTTCAAAAGCGTTACAGAGGTGACGCTAAACACCAAAAAGCGCGCACACCCTTCATCTGATTGGTCCAGACAGAAAAAACTTTGTGCCTCACAATACGGTTTGGCGTACATAGACGAAAATCGTTACATACCTGTATCATGTCGCACCTTAAAGAAAAGTCTCTTGGCGCCATGGCCGAAACAGAACAGGAAGTCGGCCATTTTGAACATTTTGAATTTATGGTATAATTTTGGCGCAATTTATGCCATTCCTTCGGCCGTTAATACGGCCCGAACCGTAACGTGCACCCAGGTGTGTTATACATCAAAATGTGCGTTTCCATCCTGCGACGACGCGCATCACTTTTCTCTTTCAAAAGCGTTACAGAGGTGACGCTAAACACCAAAAAGCGTGCACACCCTTCATCTGATTGGTCCAGACAGAAAAAACTTTGTGCCTCACAATACGGTTTGGCGTACATAGACGAAAATCGTTACATACCTGTATCATGTCGCACCTTAAAGAAAAGTCTCTTGGCGCCATGGCCGAAACAGAACAGGAAGTCGGCCATTTTGAACATTTTGAATTTATGGTATAATTTTGGCGCAATTTATGCCATTCCTTCGGCCGTTAATACGGCCCGAACCGTAACGTGCACCCAGGTGTGTTATACATCAAAATGTGCGTTTCCATCCTGCAACGACGCCTATTACTTTTCTCAGTCAAAAGCGTTACCGTGGCGACGCTGGACGCCAAAAGCGCGCCCCCCCTTCATCTGATTGGTCCATATTTGATAGTTCCTACTTTGTGCCATAACTTTTGAATGGTGTGATATAAAGAGTCATGGGTGGTGTCATCGGACTCGGTATTGAGTACTTGACCTTCATTGGCATGAATCAGCCCCGCCCCTTCTTCTGATTGGTCAATATTTGATAGATCCTATTTTCTGCCATAACTTTTGAATGGTTTGACATAAAGACTCGTGGGTGGTGTCATCAGACTCAGTTTTGAGTTCTTGAATATAATTGCTGCAACTTAGCCCCGCTCCTTCTTCTGATTGGTCGATATCCGATAGTTCCTACTTTCTGCCATAACTTTTGAATGGTTTGATACAGAGAGTCGTGACTGGTGTCATCTGCTAAATGTCCAGGCCTGAAGAATCTACATGCAAGTCATACAAGCGCTTCCACTGCAGCACGCCTGAACGTACACAAGGGTGCGAGAGCCCGTTCATCGCTGCTTGCAGCTTTAATTTTACTTTGAGTTTGCCTTTGTCTGACACAGTGAATGTGCAAAGTTGTATTCCTTTACAATCTGCACCAAGGAGGTTTAAAAATCTGCAAACTCTTCTGTTTGCTGACAACTTAATGACAAACTAAGGAGTTAAAGTATCAAAGAGTCTTTACACATATGGGTACTGATTTTGAAAATGCAATGATTACATATTTAATTATCTGAATCTGAATCTGAATTATGAATGTTTTGGATTTTTGCATGAATTTATTCTGTTTACGTAACTCCTTCAAAATTGAATGTCGATTCACAACTTCTCTCTCTCTTTGTATTTCTCAATTCTGTTAATCCCAGTCGATCCCAGGGACAGCAAAAATCTGCTATTTGTTTTGCCCCCAGACTGTCTAGCCTCTGCTAGTGAATATATTTCTGGTGCTGAGCTGACTCCCTCCTGCTAGGAATTGGAAAATATTTTAGTTCAGCTTGGACAGCAGGTTTTTTTCAGTGAATCATTGCACAAAACAGATTCAACTAAAGGGTAATAAAAAAAAGAAAGAAAAAATATATATACATATAGAGCATAAAAGCAGCCAGTGGGCTCGATTCGTAAATCATGATGTAAAGTATGTTGTTGAGAACATTTCTCAATTGTGAAGTGCACTGGACACTTTCCTCAGCACAAATTTACACTTTTTTCTTTTGCTCTTGAAAAAGTAGCATCCTCTTGGGTGGACTCCCTGATTCTCTTTTTAGAAAGACAACAGTATTCATTAGTGCAAACAGAGTGCAAACAGAGCCATTCAATTCATCACATACAGACAGAGCCTGGTCAGTAACCACTAATCAGCAGGGACAAAGAAAAAAGCTTAAAGAGGCTCTACTCCCAGCAGGGATCAGGCGCTGCATCTATACAGTACGTGTGAACAGTTTGATTCACACGAGTTTAATAAGGTACATACGGTTTGGACAATAATTAAGTGGTGTGAGAGTGTCTACCTGCATGTGTGTGGCTGTGTACCTCATTGATTATGCCCTAATCCCAGAAGTCGACAGCCAGGGGGATGGATGAGGCTGCGAGGCACTATCTAAACCCTCAGACTCCTGCTGGCTTGACAGGCAGAGCAGGGAGGGGATCAGAGAGCAGATAGAGAGGGTTAACAACATACCATTCATTGCAAAGACAGAAAATGGTATCTCACACCTAAGAGATAAGAGCCACCAGCTTAATTCAATTGGTCTCCAAAGGGTTCTGCAGAAAGCAAAGTTGCCTGGAGAGGATAGTGGGATTGAGGGATGAAAAAGAGAAAGATGTGGATGATTGAAATGGAAGGATAGGGAAGATGAAAAAGGGACTGATGAGAGGATGCTGGGATTTACTTTTGTGGGTCAAAATGTGTCTTCAGTTGAGTGATCTTTCAAATTTGGATTTCAATCAAATTACCCCCAGAGGGCAAGAGCTATGCAATGAAATACGCCTCTCATAATACAGAGTGCCAGCCATGTCGAAATCTTGTCAGAGTGCCGTTTGTCCATTTGGATCAGAAGCTGCAGGCTGAGCCGCCACCCTGTGAGATGTGTTGATGCAGCCAGCTTATGTTTCATAATGTTTTTCTGTCATTCCCACTGTGGCTGACCACAGAGACGGCCCCGCGGTGGCCTCCGTCCCAGCCTCCACCGTCCTGCATTCCAGAGAAGTGCATAACAGGGACACCAGACAGCCGCGATCGTGAAGCATCTGTGATTTTTACTTGCCACATTCCTGTGACAATGTCTCCATACGACCCTTGTAACATTTTTCTAAGTGTTCTGAATTTGTACTGCACCACTAAACACACAAAAGGGATCCACACATGCATCACAATGCAGTAACAATGCTCAGATGGCATCCATGACTTATGGTCATGCAGTATGACTGCGGGATTACTTCTGGCTCCAGCAACTCTCCGCAGGCTCCACATTTCACAGGGGTGGCTTCCCACAATGCTACTCGATCATCTTCGTTAGCAGGCGTATATACCACAGGGGGATTAAGGTATGTAAAGTTTGTTTGGGATGGATCCAAAGCCAAAGAAGCGTTTTACAAGGTAGAAACACTCAACTGTTCATAACTTGTACGTATAAGCACATCAAAGCTTTTCCTTTTGCTGCAAGCACCAAAGGATTTAGCCCCAGAACTGTTAAAATACCCATTTTCAAATCGCTGAGCCCAACTTTGTTTGCAGACATGCAGTCCCATCCAGATAGTGCAGCCAAAGTTGAAGGAAATGAGAGCAACAGATTTAGATTTTGCTGAGCTCAAGATTTTCCGACATTTCTAAAGAAAGAAACAGCATTTCAAGACAAGGGGGAAGTGATGACAGTGAAGTTGCTCCAGAGTAAACTTTCTTTGCTTGAGTCAGCCCAGTAGTATAATTTGAGCGGATTTCCACTAATGTCAACCTTTTGAAGTGTCCTCGGTTGACCTGATCCCTTGTGGTGAGTGGTACTGAAGTAAAAGAAGAAGAGAGCGAAAGACTGATCATTGACCAAACCACAGATTACTAACATGCATATTTATGGTGCCTCCATTCATGCAAGAACAGAGAATTTTGTGTTTGTGGAACAACTTTTTTCCACCATTTCAACATTTCAAACATATTTCAAGAGATTATCTTCTATCTGGGATTAATACATTCAATTTCAATTAATTTAATAGTCCTATAAACTATGCAAGTGCAGCAAGGTGCATCTACAGTGTACCGTAACTGGTTAGTCCAATAGATCTCTCATCTGACTAGTGATGGAAAATAATGTGGAGCAGCTTGGCTACAGTCTGTCTGAACTGCTCTCACCTGAAAAGTCCAGAAAAGAGCCGAGGAGGTTTGAACCCCTCAACTTCGAGTGCATTTACAAACTCTAAGAAGGGCCAACCTTGAGCCGACAAGACTTCAGATACATATCACAATATATCAAGTGGAATTGTGAACCCAGACAGTCACAAGTTGGGACAGATGTGGAGGGTTGTGCCGGGAAGGGCATCCAACATAAAACCTATGCCTATGCCAGATCCATATAAGGAACACAAAGATCTGCCATGGCAACCCTGTATAAAGGGAAAAGACCACAGGAAGTTGCTTTTGGTCATCTGAATCTAGTAAGAGAAGTGTAATTTTGTTTAAGATATTTTTTAACAGAGCTGTTGTAATGTTGTCTTAACTATTTCTTGGAGTTTATTTTGACTCAGTCTAGTGATGAACATAGGTTGTTAGATGTAATGAAGGCCTCCTAAAACTATAAACTACCTGTTGCACAAGACCTAAATATTGCCCTGAAATGGAAAAACCTAGAAATCAAAAAAGCCACAAAAATCTTTTCACGTTTTCATGAGATGGTTTTTCAGACATGTCGGTAGACCAGTTTGGGGCATAAGTGTTATGCAAACTCTTTTTTTTTTTGCATTTGCATGTCTCTGGCACAATGACTGTAAAAATGGACCAAGCATTCAGTCATGTGACCTGTTGGTTTTTGCAGACTGGTTTTGAAGGTGGTTTTTCTTCGTATGGGGGACAGCCATGTTGGACACCCACCGCATGTCAATCGAAGTTAGCTTCGTTCCTCGAGATATAGAGGTGTCGTCAGACGTTTACAGCAGGTTATACCATTTAAAATGTCAACTCGCCAGCAAAATCAAATATGGTCACCGCACTTAGCTGACGCTGGGTCAATACAACAGGTGGTTTCTTCGCTAAGCGTGGTACTAGGATGATTGCAGATGAGGAAGTTATAATGGCTAGCGATTAGCCATGCCGACGTTCAATCAATCACATTAGAAATAAATGTTTTGCTTGATATAAACTCCTGGCGTGTTACAACCCCCCTCAAAGTTGTCATGGGTGTGAAATCAAACAATTGAGACGGTCAGTCGAGGAACTGCAACGACACTTAATAATAATAATAATGAATTTAATTTATAATGCACTTTCCATTCGGTGAATCTCAAAGTGCTACAAGAAAAAGGTAAAAAAAGTCATAAGATAAAAAAAATAAATACATTTGGCAGATCATTGATCATAGCTGGCATATGATTTGCTGAAAAGGTGGGTTTTAACTTAGTTCTGCACAAGCGTCGGTGTGGAAGTAAGATGGTCGACTATTGCTCTGGCATCACTGAATGTAACGTAGTCGGTCATATGACCAGAGCAGACCAAGAAAGCAAGATATCACGCTATGTGTGGACAGAGGAGGAGTAAGACATTTGTTTTTGTATACTCGAACTATCATCCACTGCCTTTGTCTTCTGTTGACTATGTTCACATAGGCAGCAAACTAAAGATGCTTGTATTTTTCTTCTTTGAAGTCGAGATCATCTTCTTCTTTGCTTTGAAGAGAAGTGTCACAGGATGAGATTCTAGCAGAGTTAAGCTCATGAACAGAGGCATTGAACCAGAGGCCCACACACTCACTAAATACCATTCAGAGGAAACACCCGCCCACCGCAGCGGTACCTTGTCACAGTTTCAGAATTGTAATTTTTGTTTCGGTAAAATGTGTTATGTATAAATCCACCTATTGACTTTAATGAAAAAAGGACAAACATTTTTGCTCATAAACATAGTGCATGCATTTACATTCAGGTTTGTATTTTGGTTGAAATTCAGTTTTAAACCCAGCTGGGGGACAGCTACAGGCTTTTTGTGCTGATGGCGATGGCTTTGGCCTGCGAATTAATCCTTCCCTTGTCTGTGACACCGAGCTGTCGCTGCTGTTTATAGAAGCAGCAGAGGTGTCGCTGGCTTCCAGTTAGACCTGAAAAAGTGCAAACAAAGTTATCAGTATCTTACTGACAGATGTGCTGCTATCTGGTAAATTGCTGAGTTGGTAAAACACAAGAAACTTAAGTTGGCAATGTTCAGTTAACAATGGTTCACCGGACATTTAAAGAATTAACTTGTTTTGTTTTAAATTGTATATATTGGACTGTGCCCACAGTGTGTTACATACCGAGCCCGTATTCACACTTTCACACTTCAACAGTCAATATATGTTGCTTTCAAAGGCGTCAAATAATAGATAACAGACACCCAGACCAAGACTTGTCATTGTTTGAAAACAGACATGTCAAGGGCATGTGTTAAACTTTAGATAAACCATAGCACATACAATATTATGCCATGTTATTTTCTTGGCCAAAATAAGGAAATATTGTGTCCAGAAAGTAAGTACACCCTTATTTTATCCATACCAATTAGAAGGTTAAGGGGTAGGTAGGTAGGTGTTGCTAATCGAATGCACTTGATTAACTGTTCTCCAGCAAGTGTGGCCACTTCTACAAAACAGAAGCTTTGCCAGCTCGTTGACCTGGTGCATGTATTTGTTTCCAAACAGACTGTCATAAAGGAACGATACCCTCAGAGATCTCAGAAGAGCAAATCTTGCTGCTAATCAGTCTGGGAAGGCTTAGAAGGCAATTTCCAAATAGTTTGGAGTCAATCATTCTGTGGTGAGACATTATTCACAAGTTTAAAGAGTACAAGACAGTTCTTGGGTCTGGATGTCTCTACAACCTCAGATCAGATGTGCACGGACATTTAAAAAGACCCAGGAGTTTCATCAGCGTTTATGGGCCTCGGGTATCAAGTTCTTAACAGTACAAGTACGGCTCGTTTGTCAAGGCCTCTTCTTCTTCAAGAACATGGCAGCAAAGCTCATGTTTACAGCTCATGATACATGCTCTTTTGAATTCCATCTTCTTGCAGGACGCCAAGATAAGTCAAGCTAAGATACCAGCCTCATGTCCAGCAGCTTTGGTCTCTGCACTTCCTGCTCTGTGTGTTGATGGAACCTGAAACAAATACATTTGCAGCTTTAGAGGTTGAATTCTCTCAAATAGAATCACGGCTCCACAAAGAGGAAGCCTTATATTTAAGCTCTTGGTTCATCATCAATACTCTCTAATGTGTTTTTATTTCCATTCAGTGGCAAACTAGCTGAGAAACAAATGCAAGTTAATGGCAGCTTTATTGTCAGAAATGAATGATAATATCCCTTAAGGCTTAGGCCCAACTGGAGTGGCAGCATCCTTCCAACGTTGCAGGCTTTGTAATCCCCCCCAGACCCAGCAGTTTCGAACCACGAACGGTTTATCTGGAGTTGTGTGTCATCAGCATTTTGTATAATATTGGTTAACTATTTTTAGACATGAAACAGGACAGAGAAAGCTTTCTTTAGTAAGCATGCTTGGATCTGAATTTTTGGCATGATCATGGGTGAAATCCCTTGAATGGGTCATTGATGAGCAACCAAAGTGGTTTTAATGCAGCCGTATGCTTCATACAAAGCTCCTTTTATGATCAGCTTACGCGACTATTGAGGACATCATAGCATGTATAATAGATTTATCACTTGCATTAGATCTTGCAGAAAAACACATTTGGACAGGAGTTCAGACAACGTGTGATTCGGTTCTTGACCCAGCCGACTCCCTGATGCGCCTACCGATGGAAAAGATGATCATAAAGCATTTTACATAAGAAGGAGATTGGGCTGGATTATGGTGGAGTCCAATATAGGCAGGCTAGCACATAAACACACTGTTAGTGGCGAAGGGCAACAATGCCACAAGGTCACACACTCAGATTTGGGTCAACCAGTAGTGGACTATGGTTTTAATTCTGATGATGACGAGACCTGTCCGTCTCCTCCGCGTGGCCTTTACCCTGCCCGGATTCAGCGAAAGGTCACGATATGAGCGCACAGTGATCAGCTGGCAGCTACTTTCTGCTGCTGCTTTGGCTCTGATGAGAAGAGAGATGAAAGGAACGGAGGGAAAGAGAGACTGAGGGCCTTGTTTCCTCCACACTAGCAGAGGAAATACTGATTGAGCAGGGGTGTGGGAACGCCAAAGCCAGCAGCAAGGGGCTCAGCAGGGCCCCGACGGCCTCCTTGGCAGGATGCAAGCAAAGGGGATTGTGGGAAATTACATGGGATTAGAGCAGGAGTCTAATGCCCTCATCCAGCGGGACATTTTCATCAAGAAGCAGGGTTGTTGGACAGGGACAAAGAGAAAAGGAGAGGAACCTCAGCCGACCCTTTTCTCCCGCTTCCTGGGATTAAATCTAACTGAAACCTACTTTTTTCTCCTTTGTGGTGCTTCTTTGAGAAATTGTCCCTGTGCATGGGAAGAGGGGGCAGGCAATAACAACAACGCAGACAGCAATGACCATGCCCACGGGTGGAAGTCCTGCAGTTTTAATCATGATTGGGTCCCCACTAGGAATGTGTGATATTTTACCGTTCACGATATACCGTCAAAAAAATTCCCCACGATAAGAATTTGTCATCTCGCGGTAAAAACGATAAATTCCTGTTGATGACTTTTTTGTGTAAAACTGATTTATGGTTCTGAGTTAAATCCACGCACAACGTACGTGAAGTAAGGAAGTAAGGAAGGAAGGAAGGAAGGAAGGAAGGAAGGAAGGAAGGAAGGAAGGAAGGAAGGAAGGAAGGAAGGAAGGAAGGAAGGAAGGAAGGAAGGGAGGGAGGGAGGGAGGGAGGGAGGGAGGGAGGGAGGGAGGGAGGGAGGGAGGGAGGGAGGGAGGGAGGGAGGGAGGGAGGGAGGGAGGGAGGGAGGGAGGGAGGGAAGGAAGGAAGGAAGGAAGGAAGGAAGGAAGGAAGGAAGGAAGGAAGGAAGGAAGGAAGGAAGGAAGGAAGGAAGGAAGGAAGGAAGGAAGGAAGGAAGGAAGGAAGGAAGGAAGGAAGGAAGGAAGGGAGGGAGGGAGGGAGGGAGGGAGGGAGGGAGGGAGAAAACAAGGAAAGAAGGAAAGAAGGGAGAAAAGAGGAAGGGAAGAAGGAAGGAGAGAGCAGGAGGAAGGAAGGAAGGAAGGAAGGAAGGAAGGAAGGAAGGAAGGAAGGAAGGAAGGAAGGAAGGAAGGAAGGAAGGAAGGAAGGAAGGAAAGGGGAGAAGGAAGGGAGAAAACAAGGAAAGGAGGAAGGAAAGGAGTAAAGAGGAAGGGAAGAAGGAAGGAGAGAGCAGGAGGAAAGAAGGAAGGGAAAAAAGAAGGAAGGAAAGGAAATGAGCAAGAAAGAAAGAAAGAAAGAAAGAAAGAAAGAAAGAAAGAAAGAAAGAAAGAAAGAAAGAAAGAAAGAAAGAAAGAAAGAAAGAAAGAAAGAAAGAAAGAAAGAAAGAAAGAAAGAAAGAAAGAAAGAAGATAAATTCCCGTTTTTTTGTAACAAACATGGCGGATCTGAGAGCGAGATAGATTTATAGTTACAAAGGTGGAGTTTAATTGGTATTTTTTTTATCGTCATTTTTATGGTTATCGGGATAAATGCCAGAAATTATCGTGATACATTTTTTAGTCCATACCGCCCAACCCTGGTCCCCACTACAATATTTTCCTTTTTTCTCTGCTCTCCATCACTCCATGTTGCATTTATAACATGACTGCTTCTTGTCTCTGTAAAGAACAAGATTTTAGCCTCAGTGAGAACAGACAGTAGAACAAGAGCTGTGTTATATGAAAATCCAGTCAAATTTATGCAGGTGTGCCGATGGCACTAATTTAATGCATTAGACATGAAGAGTGCTTTCAACCTTTCACGACATGCGCAGCACATTGCATCGGGAATTTTAAACAAGAGTCAAAGGGAAGTTTCCAAAATAGTTTTTATCTCACCCCTTCAGCTTTTTTCGGGGGTTAAGTAGAAAATAAGTCCGAAGAGTTTCTAAAACATTCTCAGGTTTAAAGAGGTTTTCTGAGTGAGTGGTTCTGTGAGTTAACAAAGCAAGAGAATACTAGATTTTCAGTCAAAGTGCTTTGATGTCAGGGCCAGTTAAGAGTTGCATTCCCATCTGCTGCAAATTACACTAACATTACAGAAATTGTCAGGATGGGAGATGTTACAGCTCCCAGGTGTCGAGAACATATCTTCTGGCATGTATCTGACGTCAAATTGTACTTGATTGAAGTTCAAAGAACTTATCATTTTGGGTAAAAATAAAAAAACTAAACTCCCTGTGCTATTTAAGGTCTGTGAGAGAAAATTGACTAAAAGGAGCATCCCTCACTATGTTGGTGAAGGTCACTTTAACGTTAAAATCAAAGTTCAAATGTACATTTTGAGTGTTAAAGCCCTAATAATATCTAATGTTGGTACTGTCATCAAAACTGTACTCAAAAAAGTTTATTTGATTGCTTCAGATGACTCAAAATGCCTTACTCTAAGTAAAACTAACTTTTTTCTTCTGGGTTATCTGGATGCTTTAGGGACGTGTTGCAACATAATAAAATTCCTACATTTGTTCACATCGGAACGAGAAAACAGTTGCTGTGTCTCCATTATCTTTGCAGAAGGGGCCATTTTACTTATAAGAAAAATATGTAATGCCTTAAACTGCAATTAAGTGCAATAGGCTACAAATTTGTACAGCAAAGACAAAATTGAATGTGCTGCTCGACACAGCTTGCCAGTGGTGGGTAGTGAGGATAACCCTGTTCATTCAGCCTTATCTACCCTGCAAAACTCTGGATCGCATCCTGGCTTCACTGGTTCTTGCTGATTTGGGTAAAAAGTACTGAGGCTGCAACCCACACAAAGGGAGCTGAAAATTCAGCCATTGGTTTCATTTTTAGGTAGCCATAAACTTGGGAATCTCCCATATTCTGACTTTTTAATGTGCATTAACCCTCTGACCACCTCAGTGTTTGCCGTCTAAATCTGTTTCTATAGTCATCACTGTAGTGAACCAGCTTTGCCATTGTGTCTGTGCCTCTCCTCTCTCTGTTCTTCATCCTCTCTTTCTGTTCTCCCTTTTTCCTGCTCTGCTCAGTTTTTCCTGTCACTGTTTGGCTGAAGGTTTTTCTCCCACTGGGGCAGTTTTTACCTACCATTGTTTATGTTTATGCCATAATTGCTCGGGGGTCATGTTCTGGGTCTCTGAAAAGTGCCTAGAGACAACGTCTGTTGTAATAGACACTAGATAAATAAAATTGAATTGAATTGAATTAAAGAGTGAGCCAAAGTATGGAGCTTCTTCATTTTGTCATTGACCCTAACTTTACCGAGAGAGTTGCTGCAGGATGAATAAAGATAATTACTCTTAATCTGGAAATGTAAAAAATGTAACTCAAGTGAACCACTTAATTGTGTCAGATTTAAAGTTTATTTATAGCCATATATGGTTTTCCACTGTAGGTGTCAGCCTTACAAATATATAGAAGTAGAATAATAGAAAAACGTACATAAATATGCGATTATTTGAATAATATTCACATAATGCATAAAGCCTGTTATGAGTCCATTATGTGTAAAAACAAAATCATCTCAAATTTGAGAAGGTTTTCTGTATAAATTCAGTTTGGCCTGCTGGAAAAGCATGCTGTAATTCCTGGTGTCTTTATTTCAGCATCTTTACCACAACCATCGTAAAGTTGATGAGCGGTTGCTCTGACCGCAGAGATGTTAAAAGCTGTCAAGTTCATTTCCATCCTGCAGGTCACCAGCCTCGTTGTACTTGTTTCTGACTTCAAAGTGTTGACGCCGAGCCTCACAAGTAGCTGATCTTGTGGGTCGCTGTGTTAAACGCATAGGTTTCCACTGAGATGGAGTGGCCAGGTCGGTCACTGGCCTCATCAAGCTAATCGCCTCCAGTTACTTCTCAGTAGTCTACATTTTGCCAGCTTTGCTGGGCCATAAGCAGCGGGCTAAAGAACCCAGAACTGTGTTTTTATTAGCTTCCTGGAAGGAGACAGAAGTGGATGCAGATGTGAGGCATCAGCAGCATGGAAATAGGACAAGTGAGATCCTGATGCAGTAACAGTAACACGTGTGCAGCAGAACTCTTTACTGGCAAGTTAGACGATTAAAATCCTTTCTATTTCAGTAAGATATATTTTTATACTATAGCTTGCTAACCCGCAGGGTGCTCGAGGGTTCATGGGAATTTGCCCAACCAGTCTACATGTGTTTTGTGGATCTGGAGAAGGCATTTGACCGTGTCCCTCGTGCCATTCTGTGGGGGCTCAGTGAGTATGGGGTCCGGGGCCCTCTATTAAGGGCTGTCCGGTCTCTATATGATCGGAGCAGGAGTTTGGTTCGCATTGCCGGCAGTAGATCAGACTTGTTCCCGGTGCATGTTGGTCTCCGGCAGGGCTGCCCTTTGTCACCGGTCCTGTTCATAATTTTTATGGACAGGATTTCTAGGCGCAGCCAGGGGCCGGAGGGGATCCGGTTTGGGAACCTCAGGATTTCATCTCTGCTTTTTGCAGATGATGTTGTCCTGTTGGCTTCATCTGACCGGGACCTTCAGCATGTGCTGGGGCGGTTTGAGGCCGAGTGCGACATGGCAGGGATGAGAATCAGCACCTCCAAGACCGAGGCCATGGTTCTCGACCGGAAAAAGGGTGGCGTGCCTTCTCCGGGTGGGTGGAGAGGTCCTGCCTCAGGTGGAGGAGTTCAAGTATCTCGGGATCTTGTTCACGAGTTAGGGAACGATGGAGCGTGAGATTGACAGACGGATCGGTGCAGCGTCCGCAGTTATGCGGTCGATGTACTGGACGGTCGTTGTGAAGAGGGAGCTGATTCGAAAGGCGAAGCTTTCGATTTACCGGTCAATCTACAAACCTGCCCTCACCTATGGTCATGAACTTTGGGTAGTGACCGAAAGGACAAGATCGCGGATACAAGCGGCCGAGATAAGTTTCCTCCGCAGGGTGGCTGGACGCTCCCTTAGAGATAGGGTGAGGAGTTCGGTCACCCGGGAGGAGCTCGGAGTCGAGCCGCTACTCCTCCACATTGAGAGGAGTCAGCTGAGGTGGCTTGGGCATCTGTACCGGATCCTCCTGGACGCCTCCCTAGGGAGGTGTTCCAGGCATGTCCCACCGGGAGGAGACCCCGGGGAAGACCCAGGACACGCTGGAGAGACTATAGCCCCTTTCACACAGAGATTCCGCAATATTGGTGTAAAGAAGTCCTGCCAATACGCCGCCTTTGTTGGTTCACACAGAACCATACAACGCCGGCATAACGCCGCTCCCGTCTGTAAATTCACACAGCATGCCGGCGTTCCGCAATCAGAGGCGTGACGACAGCGTCAGCGTCTAGTGGCATGCCGGCATGCCGGCTGTGTCATTCACACAGACCCCGTTTCGGCTCTGTGACTACCTCCGCTGCCGGCTTATTGGTGGGGCCACTTGGCCCCCCCATTCCGCCTCCGTGACTTTCACACAGAACAGCGAGGCGGCTTAAAGGCGCAACGTTCCCGCCTCGAACTGGCTGTGTGAAAGGGGCTTATGTCTCTCGGCTGGCCTGGGAACGCCTCGGACTCCCCCCGGAAGAGCTGGAGGAAGTGTCTGGGGTGAAGGAAGTCTGGGCATCCCTGCTGAAGCTGCTGCCCCCGCGACCCGGGAACGGATAAGCGGAAGAAGATGAGTGAGTAAGTGAGAGCTTGCTAACCCAACATAGATCAATTATTTGACAAGTTGCAAATTGTGGCACGGACTCTGACTGTTGCCTGTCTCTAAAGGACGTCTGTATCACACACGTTTAAATACAAATTTGACATTGTGGCAATCAGACCATCTTCACAATATGCCTGTCTGCCCTCTATGTGAGGTAGAGACTGCAGAATTTGAATCACTTCTCAAGTTCCCTTGTTTGTTTTACTAGTTCATTCATTCTTTATATGTCTGATAATATTTTGAAAGACAGTTAATTTCACTCATGCCCCAGCCTTAAATGCCAGCCAACGTTTGCCGACTGTTAACTTAACAGTAGAGAACTTGTAAGTCACTTGTAAAAGGGGCCATAATTGCCTCGTTCTCATTATGAAATCAACGTGAATGGCAAAATGTGACACCAGCCTTTCCCCTCAGCTGAACTGCTGGGTGAATGGGGTAAAGGAGTCCATAAAAGCAATAGAATGAGCTCAGTCCCTGTTTCTTTTAAAGACAGGCCATAAAAGTAGATATCTTTACAGCCACTTTGCTCATCGTAATGATTCAGGATATTTTAACACTTAGAGGAGAAAAGAAAACAATCCGCTATATACATTTCCTGTGGTAGGCAAGAGGGGAAAAACAGGAGGCCTCTGTCTTTATAAGGCAAAATAAAAACTTAATAGCCTTTTTAATATCTGAGTTTCCAGGTGCCTGCCTACTCTGGCATGCATTTTCCTCTTGACTTGACTGGGGCTGTTTTCTGTGGACCTCTGCTGATTTCTAGAGGAAAAGCCACGAGGAGTCCTTAGCTTACCTTGTAGTGGTTTTCATATCAAATCAGGCTCATACAGAAATGCCTGCTTTATTAAATTAGTGATGAAGTGATAATCGCAAGGTCACCAAGTGTTACTGTGTGCAAAAATCCCTCATTTCTGGTCAGCGGCTAACTAATACGATGTTGGAGATAATGGATTTACAAAACCTTGCAAAGATATTCAACAAAGCATTTACTATCAACCTTTAATGTGGTTTTAAGGATTTTCATGCATGTTATAATATAACCAAATTGTCTAAATTTGATTCACATCACAAAGTCAGATGACGTCCTTCAAGGTCTACAAATTGCATATTTTGAAAATATGTAGAAGGAATGTGTGCGGTGAAATGCAGAGTCTTCGAAGTGCTCTTTCTGTTTTTCTAATTCCTGATAATGTTCCTTCACAGCTCCTAATGACATCAGAGGAGTCAAAATGTCCCTATTAATAAAAGGGGTTATTACCTTCTGCACATTTGATTTGAAGTCAAACTTGACTTTGATGATGCTCCCGATTTTACGTCAAAGTTATATTTTTCTCAAGTAAAAAAAAAAAAAATATATTTTCTGTTTTCTGTAAAACTTGAGAAAAGTAAGAGTAAGGATATTTTAATGCAAATCTATTGTAGTAATTAATATCACTTTGCATTTATTTATTTTTTTAACAAATCTGTCCAACAGTCTCATTTTAAGTTTTGCTACCAAAACAACATCAGAAACCTGTGCTGCCAGATCTGAAATGAGGAAACGCAGAGCTGTGGTACAGTGGCGTCAATTCAGTGGAAACTAAGGTATGGCAAGGTTACGAGTCACAGAACTTAACTAGAGTATCAATCAACACGTCCAGCAAATACTCATCACAGAAGTCTGCTATGTAGCTTATCTGTGTGGTCAAGAAAATTGGAACTTTTTTCAAATGCAGTCTCGCTCACTGCAAAAACTCAAAATCTTACCAGGAATATTTGTCTTATTTCTAGTTAAAATGTCTCATTTTTAGTCAAAAAATCTCATTACACTTAAAACAAGAGTCATTACCAGAAAAATAACTTGTTATTTGACCATTTTCACCTGTTTCAAGTAAATTTTCACTTGAAATAAGTAGAAAAATCTACCAGTGGGACAAGATTTATCTTCTACTGAAAATCTACTTGAAACAGGTGAAAATGGTTGTTTTTGAGTCTTGTCTTAAATGTAATGAGATTTTTTTTACTAAAAATTAGACATTTTAACTAGAAATAAGACAAATATTCTTGTTAAGATGTTGAGTTTTTGCAGTGTAATAACTAGTGAAATCGATCATGTTGTTCTGATTTGCATTTGTAGTTATTCTATATGTATTAAGTAATAGAATAATCAATACAAAGAGACACAGAGTAATTCCATAAATGTATTTAAAAAAACAAACATTTACATTTAACCCTTGAAGCCAAGGTGTGGCGGCTGCCGTACCTTGCCATACCCAATTGACGCCCCTGCTGTGGTGGAACGCTGCAGGGGGCTCCAGGGGTTGGACCCGTCATAGTCAGCAGCCCCACAGGCACCGCAGCCTGATGGGTCCTGGCTTGTTCAGCCGACACAGCGGAGAAGCTGCAGAGCCAGCCAACATTTGCAACAGATCCTCCCGTTTCAGATGTTTCCGTGGCAAAATCAGAAATGACAATTACATTCAGTTAACACTCAGTTAGCACAGGCCGTCTGCTCTTGCTCTCAGCTAAGCTTCGGCATCGGACCCGTCCAGGCCATCCCAAGTTAAACACTTTAAGATGTAAACAAAGACTGACTCACTTTTGGAGACGGCCCCCAGTGGTCACTCATGGGACTGCAGTTTTCCCTATGTTCTTGTTAGCCTCAACTCGGAAGTTAGACTGTTGGCACTCGGTCTCTCCACATGTATCACGGTTGGAAACTTCACAAACAAATACAAATAAATGATACACATGAACGCATCACTGTTGTTTTTTAACTGCGGGAGGGTGCCATGTTTTCAACCACGCCTTGTTACCAAGTAAAGATTTTTTTTCCACTCAGCTTTATTTAACATATGAACCATAGATATACAAGAATAATAGCAATACAAAAATCAAGATAGGCCAATCAAAAGGCGTTTTTATATTAGGCCGTTTTACTTTCCCTGGATGAAGAACACATGTTTAACGCACGCTGGACAGTATAAATGCAAGGGGTGTTGGAGCTGAGGAGTTGGGAGTTGTTTAGTTGTATTGCGTAATATGACGGCTCCACTGTGTGATTGGTCGGCCTCGCTGGCTTCACCAACATCAGAAGAGCTGGCTGATGCGGCGCTGGGTGCAGGAGATGGAGATGGTGCCGGATCCATGCTGAATAAAGATGGGATTTGCAAAGGCGCTTCCCCTGTAAATGACATAGCACAAATGGAAATACGGCCCAGTCCCTCTGCAACTACTGTTGTGGTTGTTGACTGCATAGGACTTCCTTCTAAGGCTCTTCACTTCGTTAATGGGCTGAGTTTCATTTCTTGCAATGCCGTGAACTGTCATTTCAGAGGTCAGCTGCATATTATGGTTCCCCTCCCCATCTCTGAGGATGAGGAGCTCAAGGACCTCCGTGTCTTGTTTTAAATAAATCTCATCCAGCTCCGTCAGTCCGTGTAGTTCTGCTTACATCAGACCTGACCTGAGGTGAGTTGTTGGCTAGGCCAGCTCGACACCTGACCCCGTGTCATTTAATGTAAAAAGGACAAGCGACACACTAAATTTGGCTAATAAACAGAGTATTATGTAATGTAAAAGGGCTAAAACAATACAGATGAGTCCTTGTCATTGTGTGTTGTTCATTGGTTGCTGGGGCTCCATGACAACAATGTTATGCAAATGAGAATGTCATTTGCCTACCCAGAAGAACCATTCATGTGGTCGCTGAGGACGCACTGTGTTCATATACTGCCAAAAGAATGAGGTCACATGTGGCCCAGATCACCTCAAGATATCACTGCATACTCAAATGTGTTTTGGGTGTAGTTATAGCTATACTCCAAGTTTGGATCCCCCAGGATTGTGAAAACAGGTCCAAAAGATCTCTATTAAATTCCAGTTGCTGCCAACAGTCAAGATTAAAAACAATGACCCACACAATGACTTTTTCCTGACACTAGTGGCTTTGTTACCAAAGACTGACCAGACAGTGACTGGAAATGAAACTACAGCAAGAACAAAGCAATGTAAAGCAATTTAAATGGAATTAGTATGGTTCACTAAGGGAAAACCCTAACCTTTTCAGGGTTGGGAAAGAGAGGAAAGACTGCCTCTTTCTTGTGTCACCACCGACCCCTCCACTTGCACATATGGAGCGTGTTAATTTACTTACAGGTGATAAAAGCTTGCTGGGCCTGCCCGGAGCTCAGCCACTTTAAGGAAACAGTTTTTTTTTTCAAGTAACAATGGTGAAATGTTGATTTAAACTGCTGACAGTACTGTAATCAGGCGTATCCACGTCCCATGAAGTTCATCTGACTTATAATTGTATCATAATGACAAAAGAAACGTTTTTAACAAGTAATGGAGTCGTGGTTTCTATAACACATCTACAAGCATTGTTTAAGACCAGACATGAGGGACCAAATATAGA
Source organism: Cololabis saira (assembly GCF_033807715.1). Taxonomy (NCBI): domain Eukaryota; kingdom Metazoa; phylum Chordata; class Actinopteri; order Beloniformes; family Belonidae; genus Cololabis; species Cololabis saira. Next base: position 29,579,876 of record NC_084602.1, read on the forward strand.
ATAGAGATCCTAAATTAAAAAGCACTTCACAAGAATATAATTCACCTTATTTAATAGTATCACCTAGGGCTGTGTGATTAATCGATTTTAAATCTAAATCGGATTTATTAATCAAAATCGATGTTAAAAAAGGAAAATCGGAAAATCGATTTTCCTTTTTTGCAGCTGGTTGCAGACAGAGCTCGTCTAGTCATCTTTGTTTGGTCAAGAAAATTGTAAATGTTGTCACTTTACTAAACTCAAGGAGGATTAACAGTATCTTTCAATTGCACTTCATTCCTACTAGGGAAATGTGTTTGCTATTTTTCTTTAAAAATAAAGATAAAATATTTTAAACAATTTATTCCATTGTCTTTTGTAGTTTTACCAAAAAAATCGAAATCGAAAATCGGGTTTTCAGAGAAAAAAATCGGGATTTTATTTTTGTCCAAAATCGCCCAGCCCTAGTATCACCCAATGGTCATCCATTCACAATATAAACTAGACATCATAATCTTTTAGGAGGCTGCGGTGTTCCTAATAAGCAACTGAGTGCATCATATATTAAATATGAACAGTGTTTGTAATTGTTATTTTGATCCATGGCATGTAAGAGCCCTGTAGTCGGTGCAGCACAGACTGTGAGGGTGTGTGCACCTTTGACACCACAGATCGCATGCTGCAGCTGCCAACAAACACAAACTCGAGGTCTCCTGATTCTGGATTACTAATCTTTCTAAGAATAAAAGACTGCCGGCATAAGGACTTTCCAAAGCCGAGCACCGCCGACAAGGACCGACCTCAAAGAAGGAGAGGTTTCCGACAGTCCCAACGTCCAAACTCCAAGACAGCATCTCTTACTGCCCCATGAAGCCGCAGTCTTTTTATTCCACCCCATCCTCCCAGATCCTCATCTTTAAGTAGCTGCAAATCCTCACTGTAGTTTGGTGTAAAGTCAATCATGTATTTTAATATTACAGTGTACAACACATAAGTGATTAGAGTGATAACCAGAGTAATTAGATTTGAGAGTGATTAGTTTGAGAGAAGAAACCAGAAGCTTTAAAAGCATTTTTATTTATTGTTTTTCTAAGTTACCCAGAGCAGCCAGGATAATTTAGGTGCGGTTTGTGTGTGTAGTTTTGTACTTACCGCAAATAACACATGGGACTCATACTCTCAGTAGGTTTTTCCCTAAACCTTCCTCTGAAATTTGGTTACATTACAGAGAGTTGGTCTCCTCCCTCGAGTTTGTTGCGCCATAACCCACACAAGAGCGTGAAGTGAGAGGCTCCGCTGTGATGAACAGCGTGTAACCGGAGCAGAGCTTCGCCCTGATGAGTTCGGGGTGGCTGCAACGCAGTGTCAGCGCGTCAAATTTCAAGCATTCCTCACATGACATCTTTTTATGTTGCAAAGACCACATAAGGGGAGTTTCACATACCGAATGCAAATCTCTGACATGACTTGGTGCTGCACACAACGCCGCTGAGCAAGTGACTCATGTTTGTGCAACGACACAGGAAGTGGCACGCTCAGAGGTGACTAAAAGAAGAAGTTTAGGGGTATTCACAGCCCTTTCATAATGCTATTTCAGAGGTTTGTATCAGGTGATGTTATTTCTCCTGGAAATGTTGAATCACAATATCTTAATAAATAGATTGTTGCATATTTTAATGTGTGTAAAAGCAGTGCAAGGAGAGTTTGACAAGGTAGTAGCTGTAGCAAACATTGGCAGGGCTATTTCACACACAGATACCGGTGAGCGCACTGAATATACAGCTTGTCCGGTGAAAATCAACAGTGTCACAGCTGGCAGCCTGTTTGCGCTGCCCAGACAACAGTTGAGCTCTATAAACAATGGTGCAGTACAGCCGCTGTCCCGTGGCTAACATACACACATGACCACACACACACACACACACACACACACACACACACACACACACACACACACACACAACGCAACCCAGCAGTCCACTTGTTTGCATTCCACGCTGCATGACATCACCAAACGGGGTCAAAACCCCGTGAGCGGATTGGCCGGCTACAGCAGAACTGCTGATCAGGTCCAAAGATCACAAAGTTGTGCCAAGAGGTGACATCAGTGTGCAGAGCTTAACCAATGACTGAGAGATGCCTGGATGGCTCTAAAGCAACATCCTATTTACACGAACACTCCATGCAGCCGCGACCTGTGATGTGGCTCTTCGCTCCATCCGACCGACCGGTGTGTAGAAAGGATGTGATGCAGCTGATATTGAGTTATAAAGAAAAAAGGGCGGGCAATACTTCAGCTTTAGGTTTTTGTTTCTTATTCACCTCCAACTTCCACTATTTATGACTTGATAAATTGAGGTAGAGGTTTGCTTTCTCCACTAAAACATGTCTGCTGTGTCTGCATACTGGTTTTATGCTCATGAAGAGATGATGGTTAAGCAGTTGAGCAGAACAAATATTAAAGAAAAGATATTAAACTCTCATCACCAGAGGTGTCAAGTAACGAAGTACAAATACTTTGTTACCTTACTTAAGTAGAAATTTTGGTTATCTATACTTCACTGGAGTAATTATTTTTCAGACAACTTTTTACTTTTGCTCCTTACATTTTCACGCAATTATCTGTACTTTTTACTCCTTACATTTTAAAAACAGCCTCGTTACTCTATTTCACTTCGGCCTTTAAAAAAAACTATTCAGTTAAATTGCTCCATCCAGATAGAGTGAATTTGGTTGTGGTTGTTTCAGATGTTCTTGTCCAGTTTTGTTCTTACATCCCTCAGATTCCTGCAACTAAACTTGGATGTACATTCCAATAAAAGTTAGGATAAATGATAACATGCCTCTGAAGTTTGACTTTTTGCACCATTACAATACTTATAGGCAACTAGTCATCATATCTCCTGCTCTCTGAAACACATGTTAATGCTCAATAGTACACATATATGGTTCTTTAATATATTTGCATTATACTAAGATGCATTCATTTTCAATGGCTTTTGTCCTTAATGGCTTTTTTCCCCTTACATTACTTTTACTTTTACACTTTAAGTAGTTTTGAAACCAGTACTTTTATACTTTTACTTGAGTAAAAAACTTGAGTTGATACTTCAACTTCTACAGGAGTATTTTTAAACTCTAGTATCTATACTTCTACCTGAGTAATGAATATGAATACTTTTGACACCTCTGCTCATCACTCTCATTTATTCCAGACGTTGATTGGTATGTGTATAGCTACAAATTGGACACAGTTTATTGATCACAGTTTTGCTATAATTTTGTTATTGGAATGATTAGTGTTTTGATTAGTAATTTGTGCCATTTACGGGTCATTTTTCAACGCAGTGTCGCTGGAAGATGTCAAAATATCATCAGTGAGGTTTTACTACAAATAGTGATATTTTTTTTCCTTGAAACTTCTGTTTTTAAGAAACCTATGGCTTCATAACTGTTAGAAATGATTCAGCTGGCTGCAGTCTGTAGATTCTGGACTAGATATTGTCGAAGGCTTCACACTGCTCCCACGAACCAAAACCTCTGCCACAGACACGTTTTTGCAGAGCCAGTCTCTGTATTTTTTCTTTCTTTTTTTGGCCATCAGCTCATTTCTTTCCCCATACAGTTTTTCTTGTTTTGGCTTCTCCTGTTAATGGTTGCCACAGCACATCATCTGTTTCCATTTTGCCCTGTCCTCTATCACTCCAGCCAATCCCATATCCTCTTTCCTCTTCTTTTCCAGAAAGCTCCTCTTGGGTTGTTCCTTTCTTTTTGTCCCCCTCCCCTGGCGGCCTGGCCATCTAATCTGAATACTGTCTCACTCATTCATATTGACATATTGTTTTCCTTACACAGGCTAGGTTTGGGTGAGGAAGAGATTACCGTTGGGGTTTAAATACATTTTTCTTTGCAGCATTTTGTTGGCTGCGCAGGTGACAAGTCAAGACAAGTATTCATAATATGAGCCAGTTGGCACAGTAGGTACGACATGGCCCACATGGATGGCAAGAATCTGGATGGATAACATCTACAGAATGCTGTGATAAAAACAAAAAAAATGGGTGTTTCACCTTAGTTACGAGGTCAGCTGGATTTTCATTGGAAGTGGTGTTTAAGAAAACAAGTCCCATGATCATGCTTTATAGCATCATCAAACAACTTCTTTGGGTTTTGTTACAGAGTCTACAGCAATAGTAGTGACTTATTACAAAAGTAAAATTGTAGCCTAGCAAGAAAAAGATATATGTAAAGTAATGTTATTAACAGAGAGAGAATAGTTCAGCAAAGTTTTAACTCCAGCTCATTTTTATGATTTACATATTCCAGGGGTGGGGGAATAAACCGCAGTGTGTGTGTGTGTGTATGTGCACACATGCATGTGTAACCCCGGTGTGGCTTAGCTGAGTGAATGAAACCAAAACCACCAAAAGACGCATTATTTTTGAGTATTTGAGTTACCACTTGATAGACAGTTCGTCTTATAAGCTTGCTCTTAATAAATCAGTTCCTGGAAGTGTGTGTGTGCGTGTGTGTGTGTGTGTGTGTGTGTGTGTGTGTGTGTGTGCATGTGTATGTGTGTTTCCTTTTTTTCTGTTCAGCGCTGTTTGATTTTTCACTTAAAAAGGAGAATTCAGTTTCCTTTCATCATGGCATTGATGAATCATTTGACTTTGAAACTGTGGTTAACAAACTTTGACTAACCAGACTCCTCGCGACTTTCCCACAAAAACGCCCAGGGAGCACAGCAGGAGGCCACGTTTACTGCTCTACGCACGTGGGTAGAAATCTGTCCCCGGGGCCCCTAAGAGACTTCACAAAGGCCCCACAAAGGCGCTCATGATAAGCTAAGATGTTTTTCTAGCTACTGTGAACAGGCAACGCCGCTTCGTTTTTTTACTGTCCACCATGTGGAGACTCGGGATACAAAGAGAATGACCGATTTCCACTTTAAAATCTTGCTGGCCTAAAAATGATGAAAAACATAAGTCCCTCCAACATATAAGCCACTTCTCTGTCAAAACATGTATTTACAAAATGGCATTTGGGATTTGGGGATTTTTGTTAAGCCAGTCTGTGCTGTCTGTCCTTGTCCATCCACTCCTCTGACACAACAAGGAAAGATTACATTTTCTGGAAACCTCTGTAAATTTAGAGACTTTTCTTTTTGTTTACCCTGGTTTTACTACAAGCTCTTGCAACACGTTTACGCCACGTCCTTGCAACTATTAACGCTTTGACTAGGGAAATAGAAATAAGGGACGCCCTGATTTCAGCAGCGCAGGAGCCAAAAAAAAGCCCTAAAACTTCTAAACTGAATAAAAATGTGTTTATTTTATATGAAAAACAAAATGCTTTGATTTAAAGTTTAAAGTGCTTTAATAGCATTGAACTTTCATGACTGTAGAGACAGACAAACATATAGCAACTGAAATAGCCTCCTATGCTACGTATGTCCGCATCAGAACAGATGTATAATATAGCTACAGGTGAAGAATATGGTGTAAAAGTTAATTTATTTCAATAATTCAACTAGAATATGGTGTAAAAGTTAATTTATTTCAATAATTCAACTAGAATATGGTGTAAAAGTTAATTTATTTCAATAATTCAACTAGAATATGGTGTAAAAGTTAATTTATTTCAATAATTCAACTAGAATATGGTGTAAAAGTTAACTTATTTCAATAATTCAACTAGAATATGGTGTAAAAGTTCATTTATTTCAATAATTCAACTAGAATATGGTGTAAAAGTTAACTTATTTCAATAATTCAACTGGAATATGGTGTAAAAGTTAATTTATTTCAATAATTCAACTAGAATATGGTGTAAAAGTTAACTTATTTCAATAATTCAACTAGAATATGGTGTAAAAGTTAATTTATTTCAATAATTCAACTAGAATATGGTGTAAAAGTTAACTTATTTCAATAATTCAACTAGAATATGGTGTAAAAGTTAACTTATTTCAATAATTCAACTAGAATATGGTGTAAAAGTTAATTTATTTCAATAATTAAACTAGAATATGGTGTAAAAGTTAACTTATTTCAATAATTCAACTAGAATATGGTGTAAAAGTTAATTTATTTCAATAATTCAACTAGAATATGGTGTAAAAGTTAACTTATTTCAATAATTCAACTAGAATATGGTGTAAAAGTTAACTTATTTCAATAATTCAACTAGAATATGGTGTAAAAATTAATGAAAATACGGTACAAATCGTGTCCCGTATTAGTTCAATACGGGACGCAACATTTTTTTCTCAAATAAAGGACAATTCCGTATTTTACGGGACGGGTGGCAACCCTAGCTTTGACCTCAAATAGCCTCCGGAAGTAAAGATGACAAGTACACCTCTCTTTTCTGTTAATTTCCTGTAATTCAAGTGCCAGGCAAAAGCAAAAGAGACCTGAGCAGACAAAGAGGCTTCTCTCAGTAGAGACAGCTATTTCACAACACGGGCATTATTAAGGAGAGCACGATGTGTGGTAAATCAGCATTCATTAGCACCAGACACCTATGAGTCACAGCGAATACAGCAAAACTGTCATTTTACTGGCATCAAGGTCACTGTAGAAAAAGCAGCAAATCATTTCATAAGAGTGAACAATCACTCATTCACTAATCAACGACACAGAATTCCTCGCAGTCTCAGGCTGGTTCGGCCAGTGACAGAGAGGCTGGTTGGGAGGAATCGTGGGAGGAGACTGTGTGCTTTTTTGTCCGCATGGTGAATAGGTTTTGACTCAGCTTTCTGGAAGCGAGCAGCATGGTGGTTGCAGCAGGGGAGTTCCTCTGACGGGGCATTGTGGCATCGGCATGGTTAATGCCGTCAAACAAAGGAGATGGTTGTGTGTTTCTTCACTTGAGGTCTATGTAACTTACACTTTGTTCAATTCACCCACTGGGTCTTGTGGGCAGAAACAAAGCTGGAACTTTAAAGGGCACATTGTAATATATTTGTTTATTTTTCCCCCCCTAGAAAAAAAAAGTTTAAATGATGTGGGTGTTCGATATTAATAGGAGAACGATTTTACAGCCTCTCTGAAGCTACCGCAGCGTCAAGAGTGAGCCTGACGGGCTTAGGCCCACCCACGCCTACTGTTGCCCACCCTGATAGACAGGTTTTTTTTTAATATCTAATTTTTAATTATTTTGATTATTGGAATTAACATTTGAATTAAAAATGAAACTAAAAATGTTTCCTTTTATGAAAAGACAAGTCTGGACCAATCACAAGCCACAACTCCCTGTGCGTCAGCATGTAATGTTCCAGCAGGTTCATCGTATTTTCAGTTAGTTTATTCCCTAAAAGCGACACATATTAGTGGGACATACAGGACTGTCTCAGAAAAATTGAATATTGTGATAAAGTTCTTTATTTTCTGTAATGCAATTAAAAAAAACAAAAATGTCAAACATTCTGGATTCATTACAAATCAACTGAAATATTGCAAGCCTTTTATTATTTTAATATTGCTGATTATGGTTTACAGTTTAAGATTAAGATTCCCAGAATATTCAAATTTTTTTAGATAGGATATTTGAGTTTTCTTAAGCTGTAAGCCATGATCAGCAATATTAAAATAATAAAAGGCTTGCAATATTTCAGTTGATTTGTAATAAATCCAGAATGTATGACATTTTTGCATTACAGAAAATAAAGGACTTTATCACAATATTCTAATTTTCCGAGACAGTCCTGTATATAGCCTCGCTGACTTGTTGCTCTAATTTGCGAAAATAATCACCCTTTCTGGAGATTATGTGACTATTTCATTAATTTGTTGTTAGCATGACAGAGACAATCAAGTTGGGATTTCCAGCTCTATGTCAGTAGTCTGTTGTAGCCAACTCGTGCTACCGGGGTCAGGAATGAGGACACGTGGTTTAGCGGAGAAATGGTTGACTTTATTCGTCACCAGACACGTACGTACACACATACACACTCTCGAACTCCAGCAGCTCCGTGTCATCCCCCACTACAGACCCCCCCAGGACAATCAGCCGACTCGTTAAGAGCACAGGCAGGGAGGAGAGATTGATCAGCTGATAAAGCCCGCGCCACCTGTGCGCTACTCCCCCGCAGACCACGCCCAATCCTCCGCCCTGCCACATCTGTTATTAATTAAAGGCCCATCCAAAATTACATTTGGCCCATCCAGAATACAAATCCGCGCCTGCTTTGAGGTGTATCACTGAGGTAAAACCCACAAGACTGGAACTGCAACGTGGCCGACCACCTCATTGGTGCTTTCATCCACAGTGCCCCCATTAATACAATGAACCTGGCAGGATCCGCTAATGTATAAAACTAACCACTTTCATTTTTTTTTCAACTAGCGATAAGTAAAAAGGAAGAAGAATATGTACAAGAAGGGAAAAAAAAACAGTTTTGCCCGTATAAAAGTTCCTGAAAATGATCTTTCTGGGGCCGGTCCCGGTAACAGAGACATGCACCACATGTTAGACCTCATAAAACCAGCCAATGCTGCTAATGGAAACTCATCATGTTCACAATGAGGATCTAAAATGTTCATATTTACAGGACCAGCTAAGAAACTGGAGAGTATAGTTTGCTAGATTGACATAATTAGCACTTAATACAAAGTTGATTTTTTTGTGGTAATCAGAGGTGTCAAAAGTATTCACATTCATTACTCAGGTAGAAGTATAAATACTAGAGTTTAAAAATACTCCTGAAGAAGTTGAAGTATCAACTCAAGTTTTTTACTCAAGTAAAAGTATAAAAGTACTGGTTTCAAAACTACTTAAAGTATAAAAGTAAAAGTAATGTAAGGGGGAAAAGCCATTGAAAATGAATGCATCTTAGTATAATGCAAATATATTAAAGAACAATATATATGTACTATTGAGCATTAACATGTGTTTCAGAGAGCAGAAGATATGATGACTGGTTGCTTATAAGTATTGTAATGGTGCAAAAAGTCAAACTTCAGAGGCATGTTATCTTTTATCCTAACTTTTATTGGAATGTACATCCAAGTTTAGTTGCAGGAATCTGAGGGAACGGATGTAAGAACAAAACTGGACAAGAACATCTGAAACAACCACAACCAAATTCATTCTATCCGGATGGAGCAATTTAACTGGATAGTTTTTTTTAAAGGCCGAAATGAAATAGAGTAACGAGGCTGTTTTTAAAAAGTAAGGAGTAAAAAGTACAGATAATTGCGTGAAAATGTAAGGAGTAAAAGTAAAAAGTCGTCTGAAAAATAATTACTCCAGTGAAGTATAGATAACCAAAATTTCTACTTAAGTAAGGTAACGAAGTATTTGTACTTCGTTACTTGACACCTCTGGTGGTAATAGGTCACAAAGTTAATGAGAAAAAAAAACTTCTTGATGGAACTCAACCACATGTCCCTTAGAAACTAGATTATATATTTCCTTATTGGAATTCTTAAACAAATTATGTTGCATTGTTAAGTAATAATTTAAACAATCTACTTCATTCAAGAGAGATATAAAGCCTGAAGAGAAGTTTGTGGTCTGACCCTCTTACTACAGGCACAGATGCGTTCTATGTAAATGACAGGGTATGATGGACAAAACGGCTCACAATAAATAAAAAGAAAATATTTAGACGTAAAATTGTTCTGTGAATGTGGCTTTTAAGGTAAAATTGCTCTGAGTGGTCCTTAAGACAAGAAAGACGCTGCATGAATGAAATCTTCAGATCTACCACGTCGGCATCATCATAAACAATCACATGAGATGAGATGACAGGCAATAGAAGAACAATAAGCTTGTAAGTAATGATCCAATCAAAATTCTAAAGTCTAAATCCCTTTGCAGTAAAAATCTGTCAGGTGTAGGTTATTCTCCGGTCACGATCACACAATTCAACTTACAGCTGCCATGACAGCATACTCCCAACCACACGTTTCCGTCTCTTGACTAACAGGACACAAAATTTAACAGAAATCAATGGAAATGGCAGCTGTTTTAATCGAGACCATCATACTAAGAGTGCCGCGCCCAAGGCTAGAGTCATTGAGCGTCTAATTAGCAGCATGCGGAAGTTCTGCTGGAACTTGATAGATCACATTTAGTATCGTAGCATAGTGTCTCTGTCATGTGTTTTAATGAATTCCTCTTAACACTGCTTGGATTTTAATTAAAAAGCAGAACACAAACTAGTTGACACTTTTTCTGGCATCCTTTATTACAACACTTGAGCTTCATACAGTGTATATATATATATATATATATATATATATATATATATATATATATATATATATATATATATATAAAAGACAGTAAAAAATTATTACATTCCAATTATTGTCATTGCTTCACCTCAAATGCTCTTTGTTTTACTGGAGTAACGACCTTTTCTCAGGCAGTCTGGTTTATTACTAAATACTACTGAGAAAGCGCCTGCAGCTCTGCAGTCTGCAGCCACAACTATTCAGATACGGGGGAGGTTTTGAAATTCCCAGCTTGTATGTCAGGTCTGACCTGCGAATTTCCTGTTGGCAAACAACAGAGCAATCCTTATGGGTTTCACATTAATTTATTTAGATGACAAGATAGATCTGCGGTCCTTATCAGATGTTGCTGTGCGTTGTCAGAAAATGAGTTCTTCCCCCAGAAGGGATTCAGCCCCAAAGAGTCTGAGGCAACATCTGAAAATCAAATATTTGTATCAATTCTCTTCTTCTCCTCTAACTTCTTTTCGTAAGACTTAAATATAATTAACATCTGGAGACAAACTGATTTATCATTCAACCAGAAATGTTTGTTATTCACAAGGTAGTCCAACCAGCATACGCTACTTTATACTCCGTTTTACTTTAAGAAGGAACATTATTCACATAACATATGTTTAGTTGAAAAAACTTGAAATTTAAACATTAAAAGTAAAGGAGGAAACAGTTTTATGTCACATTTGTCTCTGTGGGGTGACCTTTTGGATAAAAAGGCTGTAAAGGCTGTAAATCTGATACGGGCAAGTCGTACATTGACGTCATGGGTAAAAGTTTCTGTTATATTTTGTACATCAAATATTCATTTTTAAAAATCTCTTTTGGAAATGCCTTCCCTTAAGGGAGGAGGACAGTAAAGGGCCAGTAAGACTCTGTGGCCTTAGGTGATCCACAGCAAGGATGATCAGAGGAAACTGCAGCAGCAGTTTATGTATTTGCTTGTGCAAGTCAGTTCAACTCAGGGAAGTCACAAAAAAAAATATCAGTTCTGCGATACTTGATAGGTCACTTAGATGATCAGCACCTCATATATGAAGGCTACTAGCCCCCATGCAGCCATCCAAGGTTTGAGCCGTGTTCAAAATGAACGTATGGACGAGTTGGCATCTTTCTTGGAATAATGCCTTTTAGTTGACTTTGTATCAGCGAATCTGTACTGTCATGAAACTGTACCTGATCCTATGCAATTCTTCTAATAAATTTCTCAGTCAATCAATCAGTTCAGCATGACCAGAGCCAAGCTAGACTAGTGAGGTGGTGGGGACTGAGGTGGGCGTTTTTCTTTTTTTTTTTACCTTGTAAAACCTAAGGCATATATATGTGCATTATTACTAAATGTAATATATATACATATTAATATATATATATATATATATATATATATATATATATATATATATATATATATATATATATATATATGTGCCATATATATATATACGCATACATACGCATACACATACATATACACATACAAACCCAGTGAGTCTTTATTTTTTTTGGGGGGGGTGGACGACATCCACTGCCAATCCAGGAAGCAGGAACACACGGAGGCACACGTCAAGCACTGGAAATCTGCAACAAAAACCACAAACGAAACACAAAACCGACACGGAGCCGACCAAAACACGAGTAGCAATCGACCCAAATCTCGAGATCCGATCACAGTCTAAGCTAAGCTACCGCGATTAACTAATCCCAAAAACTACAGAGCGAGCGTGCAGGTGAACAAGCCAATGTATATGTCTATGTGTGTGTGTGCGTGTATGTATATGATCATGTGTGTGTGTGTATGTGTGGAGGTGGGCATTTTTTAACCATATCCTGTGTAATGGACAAAGCATTAGGTCACACGACCCATTGGTTTCTGAGGACCGGTTTTGAAGCCATGTTGCTCGAGAAGCATACGGGAAAACACCTATTGCATGTCAGCCAGAGTTAGCTTTGCTCCTAGCTCCTTTAACTGAGCCTTGCCAAAATATCTGCAGAGCTGCCGGCCCGTCAGACATTTACAGTGAGATATATTGCTTAACGTGTTGACTTGGTGGCGTTTAGCCGATGCTGGTTAATGCAAACGGCTGGTTGCTTTGCTAGGCACAGTAGCATGACAATTAGGGATGAGGAAGTGATACTGGCTACACCAGGGGTCGGCAACCCAAAATGTTGAAGGAGCCATATTGGACCGAAAAACAAATATGTCTGGAGCCGCAAAAAATGAAAAGTCTTGTATAAGCCTTAGGCAAATGGCGAAAGGAGAAATGTCGAGAAACAGTCCAAATGTTGAGAAAAAAGTCGAAATGTTGAGAAAAAAGTCGAAATGTCGAGATTAATGTTGAAGTACAATCTCGAGAAAAAAGTCGAAATGTAGAGAAAAAGGTTGAAATTTTGAGAAAAAAGTCAAAATGTTGAGAAAAAAGTCGAAATGTCGAGATTAAAAAGGAAAGGAAAAAGGAAGAAAAAAAGAGAAAAAAAGGAAAAAAAAAAACAGAAAAAAAAGAAGAAAAAAAAGGTCAAACATTTTTGAAAAAGCTCCAGGAGCCACTAGGGCGGCGCTAAAGAGCCGCATGCGGCTCTAGAGCCGTGGGTTGCCGACCCCTGGGCTAGACGTTGGCCGAGCTGACTGTCAATCACTCATATTAGAAATAAATATAATGCTATAATGCTTTTTTTAAGTTGTCCATGCGTGGTACAACAAAATGGAGTCATCTCTTGCCAGTATGGTGCAATCCAGAGGCCTGAGAAGGTTGAAACCATCTCTTCAGAGCAGCTGTGGGTGACATCCCAGGAGGGTTTGTTCAACCATAGACTATAAAACTCATCACCCCATCTCTTGTTTCTTTCCTGTATTCACCAACTTCATCAAATGCACTTGCAGCAAAATGTTTCTGGTCCAATAGGTTCAAATGAGTTGTGTTCACATGATTTATATTCAGGTGAGATTGAGATTGCTCCTGAATTTAGAAATACTGATCAGCAGCGATCTCCCGTCAGGAGGATCATGTACCTGTCCTACTACAGGCCACTTTCCAGGTCCATTCCTGGTAATGGAAACAAACGTCAACAATCCCCAAAAAAATGACCCAGGACTCCCACTAGTGGAAACGTGCCTATTGACACAGGAAGGGTAATTATTCAGAAAATGTAAACAATCAGACTTCTTTAGGCAGTCAGCAGTGTTGCCCCCTATTGACAGATTCCACATGTGAAGTTCTGGCCTGACTTTTTAACTCTAGGATTCATTGAGTCATTGCGAGAACAGATACATATAAACTCCTGGTAGTTTTACAGAAAGCGTAACAGTATCTGCAAAATTATTTGTCCATCTGTTAAAGGTATAGTCTGTGATGTTGGAGAGCTAGCAAGATTTGAAAGTAGCACCTCCTCTAAGCTCCGACCCCTCCTCCCCCTCCTGTCAGCGCTCCGTCCAAAGCCACGCCCCCACAAACTTTGGGGAACGCGCATTTGCAAGAGTCGAATTTTCCAGGACATTTTGGACAGCACATTTTCAACAAAACTATCCCATGTCTCATTCACCTGTAAGCGAGGCCGGTTTTAGGGGGGGGCAGGGGGGGGGGCTGTGCCCACCCAAACGTGCGTCCTGCCCCCCAATCAAAGTTATGGGGATCCTTTATTTTTTTACAATTTTATTTTTTTATAAATCTAAAAAAATATCACAGAATATCTGTACCGTTTCCTATTGGGTCGGCACTGCGCATCATTTTTAGACACAACAATGAACGCATGCCTCAAAAGTTGTGTCTCAGCGGAGGGACCCGACGTCCCAGCAAAATGAGCACAACAGAGAAGTTCAGAACAGCACACAGAGCACACTCTGAAGGCTGATTTATGGTTCCGCGTTACACCAACGCAGAATGGTGCGCGTCGCCGCATACCCTACGCCGTAGGCTACGCCGTACCCTACAGCGTAGCAGTGGCAGCAGAGCCTGCACAGCACCACAGCACCGCCACCCGCACCGGCGCTCTCCGCCCTCGCCGGGATGGAGACGCCTCCATCCCCACGGACCCCCATACTGGGGAGGTGGTATTTTTGGCTGCGTTTTCTCGTTTTCTGCCCCATTCTTCAGCAAACGTGACTCGAGTGTGTGAAGTTTTCCGGCAAGATTTTCGACGTGACGAGTGCGCGCATGGGACAGAGGGGGGCGTGGGCGGGACTTGAAATGAAGGCACCTGATTGGTTCTTTCCCCCCTGCCAATCCTCTGGTCCTCTGACCAATCCGTGCCACTTCGGTGCACAAAAAACAGATTGGTCAGAGTTTTTACAGGATTAAAGCTGTCAGAGAGGTCAGATTTTTTTCTTTCCTTTTTCTGAACACATTATTCACTGGCTACTCTCAGGATGGTAGGACCGTTTCACCCAGTATAACAATAAATGTTTTTGAATACGATCACAGACTATACCTTTAAGTTTGGATATTACAGTGTGGTCCAAATACAGGAGATCGACCAGTTGACCCTGATAACACAGAACTCAGGGAACAGAGAATAAAAAATAACCAAAGCATCCTCTTCTTCATCAAATTAAGACATAATGGACATTTTTTAATGTTTCTTTCATTTTCAAAAGCACGTACTCTGCGTTTCCTACTCACTTCAAAAAGTCCAGCCTATTAGTTGCAACAGAAACTGGGTATTTTAGTGGTTCTTCCTCTGAAAGTGAATGGGAAGGGAAAAAAAGGAACTCTAAGGGGTTTCCATCAGCAACTGTTAAGTTTCGTCTGTCTGTTTCAGAATCTCCCAAAACCTTTTTGGTGACCCCCCCCCCCCCCCCACACACACACACACACACACACACACACACACACACACACACACACACACACACACAGCTGATTCCATAAACAAGCTCTATGAGAAAGAGATAGACATAGGAAAACGTCAGCTGTGGTTATATTGTGAATATTTTACTTTAACACCAGCTGGAGTCAAAACATAACGGCATGTTTCTGGAATTTCGCCTGAACTGCAACAGCACAGGCGTGCGCTCTCAACGGGCTTTGATATCAAGAAAGCAGCGGCGTGTTTTGACAGCTTTTCACTGTGATGGAGAGGGAGGGAAAAAACGGGGGCGGGTCGGGGTGGGGTCGGGATAGGGGGTTGAAGGAAGGAGAGTGATGAGAGAGGAAAATTGAGTGAGGGGAGGCGGGTTTGGTGTGGCAGTGAAAGAATCCTGGGCTGCTCAATGTCACACCAGGGAGGACTACAGGGGAAATAAAAAAGAGGATGGGGGAGGTTAGAAGGACAAGCTTATCAGCATGTTTGTGAAGATAGAGAGGAGCGGGCCGGCTGCCTCAACCACAACAGGATGGAGAAGAAATCCGAACGGCAGGAGCTCGTGGAGACGCGCACGTTTAATGTGTACCCCACCTCCAGCTTGACTGGCTCTTTTACACACGTTCTGTCGGGTATCACTTCACAACAGCTCGGGTGTATAGATATTTAATGAAACACCCCCACTCTCTCAACCTCCAACAAATCTGCTCGCTTGCGTAGCGATCCAAAGGAGTAAGAAGAAAAAAGTAGGGCACGTCTGCAGATTTAATGAGGCAAAAAAGCGCTGTATGACAAGCTTATGTTTTTCTCCTTCAGCAACGCTACTCTCTTCAGAAGATGGACTCCATTCTCTTCTGACACGCAGCCACACAAATGCAGTATTATTAAGGCCATCCCATAAGATTTCTTTCAATTGTGAAACATGGTGGATTTTGTGGATACTTAACAGTGGGATGAAAGCCAGAGGAATGAGTCCCATGCACAGCATGTCAACGCAATCATGTTTGATCGTTTTTAGAATGTAATCCCATTGAGTAGGCTTACGCTGCGTTAAATCTCAAACCCACTTCTCATTTCCGATGTGTATTGGGTCAAGTCACAATGCAGTTTTTCGCTGACAATTATTCAGACAAAATAAACTCAAGAATTTGTCCCATGTTTTAGACCCGCAACAAACACGAAAGCTGGAAACCTTGCAGGGGGTGAGAGGGGAGGACGTCTGAATACAGCTATTAACATAAAAGTTGGGAAAAAGAAGAACTTTTAAGGTGATCTCCAGGCCTGAGGGGCAAACAAGCCTGAAGATTTACACCGCTGTCCCGACATGGCTTTCTCAGAGAAAATCACAGAGTTCTGATATTTCAGAGGCGATGTGCTCAGGCTGATTTCCCCTGAGGGGATTGTCAACATCCGCAGACGCGCTGCCCCTTTGGTGCAGCTTAAAAACGTCCTCACATGTTCTAAAAATAGGTCTCAATGTAAAATCGTAGCATGTGCATAATGCATTGTGCATAGTTGGTATCAGATGAGCCACAGTAAAAAGAAATTAGAGGCAGACTTGCATCCAGAAATGGCTAAATAATTAGCTAAATGCATGTCAATTTAATAATTGGTGTGTTGTTTCATCCTGAGACCTTATTTGAGATATACAGGACTGTCTAAGAAAATTTGAATATTGTGATGAAGTTCTTTATTTTCTGTAATGCAATTAAAAAAACAAAAATTTCTTACATTCTGGATTCATTACAAATCAACTGAAATATTGCAAGCCTTTTATTATTTTAATATTGCTGATTATGGCTTACAGTTTAAGATTAAGATTCCCAGAATATTCAAATTTTTTGAGATAGGATATTTGAGTTTTCTTAAGCTGTAAGCCATGATCAGCAATATTAAAATAATAAAAGGCTTGCAATATTTCAGTTGATTTGTAATGAATCCAGAATGTATGACATTTTTGCATTACAGAAAATAAAGGACTTTATCACAATATTCAAATTTTCTGAGACAGTTCTGTATAACAGCTTCACATCTTCAACCCTTCAATTCTTTTTTTTTTTTTTTGGCAAATCAATGTTGTTTCATGAAATAATTTGCTCTTCTATCCATCTGTGTTGAAAAAAAAACGTAATTTAGTCTCAAATAGAAAAAAAACTGCAGCTTTGACTTTGGAAGTGTTTATCATTTTCCGCCCGAGTGGAATGGAAGAGGAGAGGCGGCTCAGGTAGAGAAAGTCAAACAAAGATGTGGTTCAGAGTGTGTTTGATTGCTGCCTGATTGCAGCTGTTCGCAGAGAAATGGGCTGAGACTTTTTTCTCACACAAATGCATGTGCACATCTGTGAGGTGATTGTCGGCCGACTGAAATCAGGTGCTGCACGTACATCACCACCTGAATTGTGGTAGAGTCATAACTGCTCACACAGAATCGCTTTGAACAGAGAGCTGCTGAACACCGGCCGACATGGTGAATGCAATAATGAAATATATTCAGTGCATTATAAGTAGTGAATAGAAGTATAGAAGTATACACGTTGAAATGCACAGGAATTTTTCACGCTTACAGTATAAATATTCCATATCACACAGCCAGTGGCGTCAATTCAGTCAAAGCTAAGGTATGGCAAGGTTACGAGTCACAGAACTTAACTAGAGTATCATCAACACGTCCAGCAAATGCTCATCACAGAAGTCTGCTATGGAGCTTATCTGTGTGGTCAAGAAAATTGGAACTTTTTTCAAATGCAGTCTCGCTCACTGCAAAAACTCAAAATCTTACCAGGAATATTTGTCTTATTTCTAGTTAAAATGTCTCATTTTTAGTCAAAAAATCTCATTACACTTAAAACAAGAGTCATTACCAGAAAAATAACTTGTTATTTGACCATTTTCACCTGTTTCAAGTAAATTTTCACTTGAAATAAGTAGAAAAAACTGCCAGTGGAACAAGATTTATCTTCTCATTACAAGCAAAACAATCTTGTTCCATTGGCAGATTTTTCTACTTATTTTAAGTGAAAATCTACTTGAAACAGGTGAAAATGGTTGTTTTTGAGTCTTGTCTTAAATGTAATGAGATTTTTAAAAAAGAGACTAAAAATTAGACATTTTAACTAGAAATAAGACAAATATTCTTGTTAAGATTTTGAATTTTTGCAGTGTATAATAACTAGTGAAATCGATCATGTTGTTCTTATTTGCATTTGTAGTTATTCCATAAATGTATTTAAAAAAACAAACATTTACATTTAACCCTTGAAGCAAAGGTGTGGCGGCTGCCATACCTTGCCATACCCAATTGACGCCCCTGCACACAGCTTTACAGATGTTTTATGAAGTGGCGGTGCTCAGCCTCGCGGTAGATGAGCTAACCATCTCTCATGAGGAGGCGACGGAGGAAAGAAAATATGTGCATAAACGTGAGACTATGACAAATGCCACCCTGGCCCCGTGGATGGCTGAGAGATTGGGCTGGGTGGGGGAGAGACCCCTCCATGCCCTAGTACTCCCAGGGGCTCCTGTAAAGTCACCCAGTGTCTGTGTCTGCAGCCAGCAGGTCCCACATCGCTGCAGCCGTTAAAGGCCGGCTGTAACCAGATAGCCTTAACTAGACCCACATCGCCATTATACTTTGGTCAGCTTTTACACGGTCCCTCACTCCAGTAAATACTCTTCCTTCTTTTCGTATCAGTCTCACCTTCTCTCCTTCAGCTCCTTTTACTACCTCTAATCCTCTTTCCTATATGCAGGCCGTTTTATTACAGGTCCAGCGTAGTTCATGAACGATGCGAGCAGCCAACATGGTAAAACACTTAACACTAAACTGATCTGGAACTTTGACAGAGCTGCTCATGCTGGACTGCGAGTGTGCAAGAGTGGAGGAAAAAGTTAATTTTCTTTTTTCTTGGCTCATGAGTTACACTAGGACGCCTTATTGTTTCCTGTGGTACCAAAACACAAGCTAACAACTTATCTAATTCACTGCAGAGTGGATCGAGATGGAAACTTTTCTCTTGCTTTCATGTCTGTGATTAAAAAGGGCCACATGGCTTGAAAGGGAGTACAGTGGTAATCCTGTGGTTGTATTGATTTTCTGTCGCTGCCACCCCGCCTTTTCTCCTCTTCTCCACTTCCACTTCCAGATGAAGGAAGGTTAACGGCTCCTGTGCGAGCCACTGTAGAACCTGCACCGAGGCGCCACACCAACCAGCGCA
The DNA here is from genome assembly GCF_033807715.1 of Cololabis saira. Lineage (NCBI taxonomy): Eukaryota > Metazoa > Chordata > Actinopteri > Beloniformes > Belonidae > Cololabis > Cololabis saira. The sequence goes on from NC_084602.1 coordinate 29,599,100, forward strand.
GACCGTTTTCTTGACCCTGCACCCGGAGAATATGAGGTGCTTATGGAGTCCATGTGGTACCAGGAGGTGTATGCTCTACCCTCAAATCACTGGAGAACAAATTAACAGTTGATATTGCTAACGTTAGAGCAGTGGTTCCCAACCTTTTTTCCTTGGAGCCCCCCCTACTTGTGTCTAAGACCAGCCGGGCCCCCCGACCCGTATGTACTAGCACCAAAAGAGTAAAGTTATTTGTTACAAACCTTTGATTGAAAAAATTTACATTAATTATGTTTTTTTGATACATTTCTCTTTGGTTTACCCTGTACTTTGTTTTTCTCACCTTCCTTTTGTGTCACCAATGTATAAAATACGCACAAAAAATAATTGCAAGGACATAAAAATATTTCTGAAAAATTTGTATTTTAATATGAGAGCAACATTTTTTAACATTTTTCCTTTAACAACCTGTCGGAGTAGTAGTACGATTAAATGTTGAATAATGATATAATAATACGTTTTTAAGTTTTTATCCTGATAAATAACTTAGTATTTTAAAATTACCAAAATATATTTCTAAGTGGGTTTATACAGACTTGGATTACTGTATTCCATTAGGTTTGTTATTAGGATTTTTTATTTATTTAACATGTGTAAATATAATTTTTACAACTGCATATCCTCAAAGTTTCGCGCCCCCCCATGGGGGGCCCGGACCCCAGGTTGGGAGACACTGCGTTAGAGGACACTACGAATAAAACAATATGAACCGTAGAAGGCCAAACAACATGCCTGAAAATAAGAAAACTTCACACATATAATGTTATATAAGATCAAATACTTACTTTGGAAAAGCTTCTCCTTAGTTTATCAGTAAAAATCTTGGGAGGACGTGCTGTCATTGTTTTGGAGGCTTACAGAGGCCAGATGTGGAGTCAGGAGTTACATCCTCACACTGCCAATGATTCACCACGGCCCCATCTAAACATCAGGTCCTCTAACCGGCATATGTCCAGGGAAATCCCATCACCTGAGGGCATGCTGCATGCTGGCTATCTGTCATTGGTTATATCTAAGCTATTGTATAATCGGGAGAGCACTAATTTAGAAGGAAACCAAAAAGAAACCAAACATTTATCTCAGTGCACTGATCAATAGCATACTTACACCTATTTTTACTCAAGGACACCATACCATAGGTCGAATACTGATCATCTCTTACAGGGATAGAGTTAAAAACAACTAATTTCATTACATAGGGACTGAAGGGCCAAAAACAATAAAGAATGAAGAAACAAGGATAAAAAGCACTGACAAGAACTGCACTGGGTAATCTTTATTATTGCAACACTTGGCTTCACCCTCTCACCACTCACACTGAGTTCTGCCTTTTCCAGAACAGAGAAAAATGAACAACGACAGCGCTCTGACATAGCCAAGCTCACACCCTAGATTATTCCAAATATTTTTGGCACTGTCCCCAAGTGGCTTCAGCATGTTGGACAGTTGTATGTAGATATGCATTCACAGTGCACTAACTCAAAAAGACGGAGCGGCGCCATGTACAGTATAAATCTTGAATGAAAGGACGTAAAACCACATGATGATGTTTTATGGAGAGCTCTCGCTGTCACAACACTAATGAACACTTTTAGTACCATTTTGTTGACATGCAAAATGATCTACGTGCTTTAGTGGATTAGATGATAATTAGTGAATCTAAAAAGTAGCCCCTTTTGCATTGCTGAATACCCCTTGTTTATTACCCCAATTTAGCTTGTTTCGCCTGTCCTTTTCACATTAACTGACACGGAGTAGGGTGTCGAGTGGGTCAGCCAATAACTGCAAGGGGTCACTTAATTGCGGGTCACGTCTGATGTAAAAGGCATGACGCGGGACGGTGGGAGCAGGCAGGAATTGTAAAAAAAAAACTAGCACAGAGGACGTTGTGATGGAACCAAAAGTTGAAGTGAAGCAAGAAAAGTCTTTCCTTGTAGAAAAGCTGATTTAAAACAAAACGCGGAGAAAGTCTGGAGATTGTGGAGGAGAACAAAGGAGAATAATGGAGATGAAAATGACAAGGACAAAAAACTTTAAATTGAGAGCAGTGGCTTGTAGCAAAAGAGAGAAGGACTGACGATTGGAGGGGAAAGAGAATGTGGAAAAGAAAGCAAAGGAGTGGAAAGAGAGAAAAAGCCAGGAGGCTAATGGGCTCGTAGCTAATCAATCCTGACTGATGGCCACTTTAGAGAGAGTCTGGCTGACAGATGGAGACCATACGTTTGCTTTAGTTCTCCCCCGGCTCCTAACTTGCCACACCAGAGCATGTCAACACCCACCTCATCCACCCTCGCCCTACCACCCCCGAGAGAGTCAGACGTCGGCACTCAGAGACATCCTGGGCCCAGCCGGCGTCTGTCCGATGGACCGGTCCATTCATCAAGCGAGGAGCAGCCATATCAGGATACCGTAATGTCATTCCTGACATGGATGGGTCTGAGAGAGTGCAGCATGAGTTCTAGATTGATTCTCCGTCAGCATTGATTGGACTAAATGAGCGGCGGGATCGATCGCTGGAGATAGGAGGAGTGGACAATGAATGAGTTACAACTCGGTCAGGCACATGTGCTTTTCAACACTTATTGTCAGTTAGCAAAACGATGAGCCACTGTTTCATTTATCATTCTAACTGTAAAAAGAAAAAAGAAAGTACCAAGAAAGAAGTCAGCTTATAGAGGGGTTGCTTGTAACTACATGATGAATAGCAGACTTTGTTTAATTACCGCTGGCAACTCTTTTTATAACTCCCAATCAGAAAAAGGGTTGTTGTTTTTAAGTCTTTTTACACTAACTTCTACACTCCAGCTTCTATTTCGACATCAAAATTAAGGAAAATATGTTTTTCTTTCAAAGAAATTTGACAAATTGAACGCTGTGACATAACAGACTGAAACAAGCCTCTAGGTAACAAGTCCCTTTACCATTCCAGTAAAGTTGCATGCACATGTACGATTATACAGTACAGGCAGATTTTCAGAGAAGCACAGGCCGGACGGTCAGACCAGTTATATAGTATATATAGTTCTACTATACTGCTGCTGTGTACTTATCTGTAACACTAACCCTGCATTCACACTGAAAGCGTCACGGGCGTCATAGGCGTCTGGCTGCCATTCATTGTCTATGAAAAACGGGCGTCGAGAGGCGGCGGGAGCGGCGGGAGCGTCGGGCGGTGGGCGCGGCGCCTCAATTTAAAAGTTGAAAAATCTGAACTTTATGCAAATGAGCAGCGGCGACGCCGAGGCGTCGTCCAATCACACACCGGGATTCCCGAAGCGAGAACTCTCAATGCAGATTGTACTTTCATGTAGACACAAACGTACACTCATTCACATGCGTACAGGAGCAGAGCTGTGCACTAACAAACTTATTTTATCAGAAATTAATATATTTCATCCAGCAAAATGACATTTTGCTGGTTTGACTGTCGTTTTTACCTGAACTGCTCACGTGAAACATGTATCTGATGGGTGAGGAACTGGATGGCCCCAACGATTTTATTTGCTACATTGATCCAACGAAAAATAATTAAAACCCGTGCTTATTAATCACAAAACTCAGGTTAAACATCATGACCAAATCCGCTCCGACCCGGTGTGTCAGTATCAGCGCAGACAGACTGCAGCTTCGCCTGAATTATGGTTCTGCGTTAAATCGACGGCGTAGCCGACGGCGTAGGGTCGCGGTGCGGTGTGCGTCACTGCGTACCCTACGCCGTAGGTTCTGCGTTGGTTTGACGCGGAACCATAAATCGGCCTAGGCGGATTTATTGTTCACCGGGAGCAAGGGGTTCTGGCGGTTGATGTTGATCCGCGGACCTTGTTAAGGAGCATCAAACTCACTCTTATCTACGCGGAAATAACGCTAAAATATAAAGAAGGCGTCCCAAAGTGTGATCTATGGTGAAATAGGTACGCTATATGTGTAGGCTGTTCCCACTGTTCCCTCCAGTTCTGCAGCGCAGCTTTAGCCCCGCCCACCTCCGCCCCGCTGCAGGCACTGACGCTTTCAGTGTGAACGCACCAAGCGGCGAGATGCTGGCGTCGGGACGCCCGTGACGCTTTCAGTGTGAACGTAGGGTAAAACAGTGATCATATCTGAAACTGGTCTATTTGTTGTTGTTTTGATGGGAGATTAATGAGATATTCAGAAGGTGCTCAGATTTGATAGAAAACCCGTGATAACCATCCCGTGATGAAATTGTTTGTTTTAAATTATTTTCTGGTTTTGCTATCCTTGAATAGCTGTTGTCCCAACTTTTTGGGGAATCTGTTAAATGCTTCATAAATCAACAATCAAATCAAAAATAACACTGAGGAGACCAAAAAGTTAAAAATCTTGGGTTCATACAACATTTTTATCACGGCCCAATATTTTCTGATTTAGTGTTATAACATAAAGTTAGCCAAAATAATGAGGACACCTCTGTGCTGCCACTTTCCCCTTTAAAAGCATCAGACAACTAGCCAAGTCATATTTCTACTTCACCGGCAGCATCGTAAGTGTAGTTTCAGGTTGTTTACAATGTTGTACTGAAACCAAGCCAAAGCCCAAAACAGTGCCAAGCAAGAAAGCAGTGTCATAAATTGCTCTCTGCTGGCCCTGTTAAAGAAGATTAAAGGGAGGAAAGTGCAATCTAGTGACGGGCTGCTTGGACAAGCGAGCAGGACGGAGGGGCGAAGGGAGAAGGCGTGGAGGTATTCCCTGAAAGTTATCCAGCAAAAAGTCCCTTTTCGCCTTCATTATCAGCGGGGATGCTGCCACAAGGGTCATGCTTGCAGACACACAAGCTTCTTATGCCGCAGCGTCAACAGCTGCAAGACTCCAGCTGCTACTGTGTGCACAAATACATGTGTCAGTATCATTTCTCTCTTCACACTAAATCAGTGTGTTACAATCCAGTTCATTGTCTGTCTCGTCCTTTACCAATCCTTTTACAACGGAATGACTCTGTTTTTTCTCGTGCAGCTGTCACGTCAACATACATACAGTCAGTCAGCGAGCAAAGCAGCAAACATTCTTACCCGAGACCCCACCAAGGCTTAGATTCTTTACTTCCTGAGCCATGGAAAAGGGTCAAAGCACAAGTCACAGATGGCAGAGCCCAGACTGAGCTTTGGAAGAGGGCTCAGCCTGGGTGGAGAGCCAGGAGGTCGAAAAAAGGCGGAGAGCAGGGAAAAATAAATGGATTCAGCTGAAAATGAGAGAGGAAGCCGGGCAGAGACAGGACGTTTGTTTCCACAGCCCAGCGCTCGCTCAATGGAACGCGTCCACTAGGTTCTGACCAGAGCCTGCATCCCTTTACACGTGCTGAGCTATTCTTTCTAGGCAGATTCCTTTTCAGACATGCTCAGAAAGTGTTGACTTTGCAGCGATAACAAGGTCAGAAGCACTCATCAGTAGATGTCATTCATCATGAATGACAATTTTGAGAAGAAGAAGAGCTTGAAATCTACACATTTTAATAAAAGTAAAGCCTAGTCCATGAGTGCTGGGAGCTTAGTACTTTAATGCTGTTGGTATTAATAATACCTCAGAGTAGCAGGAATTTTAATTAATAAAGTCCTCGGTAATTACGTTTGCTGATAAGGGAACTGATATGTAATTAAATTCACATGTAATAACCAAGGATTGTCTCGGTTTCACTCCAGACCTTTTCAGTCCTAGACAAACGTTACGGCCAAGTATCGGTCGAGATCTTTGTTACATTATAATCATTGAATTGGATCATAATTCAAGAACAAAGTTCTTTATCCCTTTAGGGTATCAGCTTAGTGGTTAGCACGGTTGCCTCACAGCAAGGTTTCTGGTTCAACTCCCAGGCCCGGCGGGAGACTTTCTCGTGCTTGTGTGGGTTCCCTCCGAGCAGAGCCGTCTGGGAGATTTGCGAGGCCCTGTGCGAAATGGCTGGGGGGGCCCTTTGGGTTTTTCGGGTCGGATCAGGTGTCTATATGCGCAATTTTAACTCTCCAATTAGCAAAATACTGGATACCTTCCCCTGCCTCATCATCATCTGGGCTGCCTCGACGCAGGGCCCCACGGCTGCTTGAGACCCGGTCGGATCGGTGATTTTTGTAACAAATTTATCAAACGAGCCTTTCAGAGAGGCATTAAACTCTTCCATTTTCTTTAGTTTTTTTCTTTTTTCATTCCCTGATGGAAATTTCCTGAATCTGTCTCGTTCTCTCGACATTGTGTGACAGTTTGTTCCACACTCCCCCCGTCTGGATCAGAGCAGCTTGTGTCTGCGCTTGGTCTGATCAGTTGTATTGAACAACAGACACGCGCATCATTGTACATATATTTATTGATATGCACAGACTAGTACACATTTAGGTCTGTAATGGAACGTGACTGTTGATATTTATAAGGAAAAAAAGGAGAAAAAAAAATGGCCCATAGCGCGAGGCCCGTGCACGGTTCGCACACCCCTTGCGGCGGCCCTGCCTCCGAGTACTCCGCTTCCTCCCACAGTCCAAAACAACATGCATGCTATAGGTTGACTGATCATTCTAAACTGCCGGTATGTGTGATCTTTGCACACATTGTTTGTCTATATATGTGGTCCTGTGATAGATTGGTGACCTGTCAAGGGTGTAGCACTATAATGAACTGGGATAGGCTCTGGCGGAGCCCCCTGACCCTGCAGTGAATTAAATGGATGGATGGGTATCAGCACAGACACAAATCAAGCTGTATACGTGGATAAGAAACAAGAATGAACCATAGCTCCTTGAGTCTTCTCCTTTTTTAGCAGCTTGTTTCGCAGCATATGCCAGGTATGTCTCAAAGACAAAAGTATATTTGTGAAAACTTTTGTTTTTCATTCATAGCAATTTGCCAAGAACTTCTGTACAATGTACTGAATCACTTGGATCAGTCAATAAAAAGGATTTGTTCAGAATTGCCTCCTTCCATCAGAGATGTAGCACCATTCTATATCCCTCGGGATTATGAGTATCCATATTTTGAAACCTATGAGAATGTTTGTTTTACTGTATCTTGAAAACAATTGCAAATACAAAAAGATTAAATATAAAAAGCAGGATGTGCTTGGGACCAGTAAATGACTCAATCTTTGGCTTTTTTAAATGATTGATAGCCCAGCAGGATACTCCTGATCTTGTGTCACGTAACTAATGTCACCTGGTGTTGCGAAATAATAGAATAAATAATAACTAAAGTGAGTAATAACAAACTAGAAGAGTCAAAACAGTCCTACTTCTTCAGTGAACCTGAGTTCAATTAATGAAAGCATTAGCACACAATATCTATCAAATCCAGTATGAGGTGTCATAGGAAGATACAGAATCTGATTTTATGTTCAAACAGGCCCAGTTGAGATATGTCACAGTGAACTGTGAACAGTGAACAGTGAAATCAGTCTTCTTATGGTCCAGTGCTGTATGACAAGAGATTGATGCTCTGGGGTTTGCCATGCAGAGGATTTTGTTGCCAGTCCAGGTTAGTTAGTTTTTGATACCCTCAGTGGCTTCTTTCAAACCACCAACTAGCGACAAATCAAGCAACTTAAGACAACTCCTCAGTCCAGCCCTGCAAGACTGAGGTCTCTCCTCTCGCTGTCACCACTGGTTCAGGATTTTATCTGAGCTCAGCAGCAATCTCAGAATGTTTTTATATTGACTGTAGGTTGACACTGTATGGACACTTTTCAGTCACAGTTTCAGACTTTTTTGCTGTCATAAAGCAAACAGAAAATGACGTGAATAATTTCCGACTATGTAGCGATTTTTGCCACAGTTTATGTTAACGCAGAAAGTAGGAAGGGTGGTTTCCAGTTAAAAGGCCGGGACAAAGCATTGCTTCATTCAGACATGCCTTGCATGTTAATAGAAAGAACAACGATGGATGTGCAATACTCACCATTTAATCAAGAATGAACAATAAATCAAGTAAGGCAATATCACTAAAGTCCTCATTCTCTCGGTTTTCACACAACACCCAATCATATCCCCATAATAATTCACACCATCCTGCTGAGCATGCAGTTGTTGTATAAAACGTGTAACGTGGTGGATGGATACAACTGAAAGTATTGCTTTTCTGCATCTTTTAATCTTATAGATTTGTCAGCCAAACTCTGATTATGACATAACCATGACAAGCCCGTTTTGGAAGGCCCATACGAGTTATACAATATATGTAATCTTTATTGGTCAAAGGGTCATTGTTAATATGTAGTATGCCACCATAAGATTAACTATAAGCTACTAGAAGCTGGTCATGTGACCACATTGACTGGCTTCGACTGTAGCAGAGCATTCTAGGATAAAGTATGCACAGCAGACTGGACAGCTGAAATTAGCATGTAGCATGTAGAAATTCATCTGGGTACTTCTCACATACAGCAAGCTGTAGTACGTGAGCAATTACACATACTGTGTACTACATTGTGGCAAAATCAGAATACACATGCAGAATAATATGTGGTTTCTAAAAGACCCTGAGTCCTTCTTGAGATTCCCATACCTCTTTTCCAACAAACCGGTTGCAGGGCTGGTTCTGGGCCAGTGCTGGTTCACAACTCGTTCAACTTTTCATAGCTCGGTGTGCTAACGGGAGCCACCGCATTACGTCACTCCAAACGTCAGTTACATCGCTGCGTTTGCATTGGCGTGAAAAATTGAAGCAACAACGTATTTGCTCAAATACGGACTCGATCCACGTAGCAACCTCCGTGGACCATATCGCTAAAAGACAGGCTCCTCCTACACAGACCACTCCTGCTTTGCTGCATCCGTATTCATTTGTCGCTTATTTGAAAATGTTGCCGTCTTGCACTCTTGCTATTACCGTTGGTTTTATTAACTCTACCCCCTTCCGCTTATGTAACCAGTTCTTTCCTCTAGCCAAGCAAAGAGTTGGTGCTACCTTGGAACCGCTTTTTCTGGTCCGGAGCCAGTTCTTTGTCAGTGGGAACAGAAAGACCAGTTCCAAAACCAGCACTGGCCCAGAACCAGCCCTGAAACCGGTTTGGTGGAAAAGGGGTACCAGAGAAACACATGAGGCAATAAAAGTGAATATCAAACCAGTTAGCATGCTGAATTCTGCTAAACATAACAGAAGTGTACGAAAGCAGCTGAAATTAGTGATACCATCATGATGAAGGGTTTTGGTCGGTTTGGGTTTGCTGTGTTTGCTTTGTTTTGTGTTTTTCATTTTGCTCAAGTCTCAGTTTCACTTATGTACTTATGAACTCTCTGTTCCTGCGTTCAGTCTTATCCCTCGTTCATTTCCCTTTTGTGTGCTAACCTGTTGATTTAGTTCCTGTTAGTCTAGCCAGTTTACATGCTTGAGCACTTAAACTGAATACTTTGAATGCATTAGTGCGTTTACTTTGTCAGTACTTTCGTTGAGAAGTACACTGCAAGTACCTGGCTTGTGCACCGGGAAAAACATTTATAAAATTTAGTGTGGAACTCTACAATACGCGGCCAAATCGACTCAACACGCGGCCAAATCGACTCAAATAGTGCACTAACTTGTACTAATAAGTACACTATGCATGTACAACACTCAAGTTGTACTATATGGTGATGCAACCTGGTCCAATCAAAATAATACAGAAAAGTACTGAGAGATCATTAAAGCATGACACCTGCACGTTCAGTCGCCGCCTGATTAATGGGGGGAAGATAATGCTCGTCTGAAAGAGGCTTGGGTTTTATTCATTTATCTTAAGGCTCACTATGGTGGAGATAATCTCCTTGTCAGGGGGACACTGTGAGACATAAGGTCGTCATTAAGGAGTGAAAAATCAGATAAGTGAAGTGCTAATGCCTGACAAACACGCTTGTTGTCACACTCCCCGTGGAAGTGTGGAGAATCCATTGTAAAATGATTCCTATTGGCAGAAGGCGGCGTGCTGAACAGGTGACAACACGGCCCAGTCCCTCCCCGGGCCTGGCATACCGGGCTCAGTTTACTGTAGAAAGTTTCACAGCAGATGGTGTCCAAGGAAGTGAATGAGCTCAGAGTGGCCCTGTCCACGCACAGCAGATGGGGCCAGAAGAAGAGACAAAGAAACCAGGGAAGAAAAACAATAGCATAAAGGCAGAAGGTGCAGTTGAGGGCGGGGGTTGGGGTTACGGGGGATTTGTTTGGGGCTCATTAGTTTGTTTGCTTGTGTTTTTGTTTTTTGGGCCTTGGCTACGTCCACAAGTTTGAAATCAAATCATTCAGTCACTCGTTCAATAGCAGGTCTAGTGGGCAGCACTTCACATTTTCATGGTAATGATGGAAGTGTTGTGGAAATAAAAGCTCAATATGTTAATTTGTATTTTGTCATCTGGTTGTAAAGGTGGATATCCCACCAGAAGGAAAAAAAATGGGTGAGGAATCCGGGGGCAGAAAAGAAGAGCAAAACTACAAACAAAACAAAAATATTTTTTAACTAAGACTTCGGAATGACAGCATCTCCCAACCTGTTTGGGACATTATGGCTCCTTTGCTCCTTTACTCCCTTCTTTGCTTTTATTTTTTCCACGTGTGTGTTCCAATATTAGTTACATGCAAGACAAATCACTCCTTTAAAAATCAAAATCCCCAGTGTAATTCATCTATTGGCTTGAAGGAAGCGGACATGTTTTAGTCCAGGTAATCTCAAAGCCTCAGCGGTTCAGAAACGGCCTCTGGAATGTTAATAAGGGGGAATGTTAATAAGCAGCATGATTTAAATGCCACACAGATGTGGCCTATCAGTGATGCAATCTTACAAGGAAATGAGATGTTGCACTCTCAACTGCAGCACCGCGCTGGAAGCTGCTAGGTGAGACTACACAACGTTAAATGGAAATGTCAGAATAGCATTGCGCTATTGCCCAACTCTGAAAATGTGCCGCTTTATCGTGTTTTTCAATCTCCTCTATCCACGCCTCTCCATCGCCCATCTGGCTGTGATTATTAGCTGTGGCCTAATCCAAGACCCTGTCCTTTATTCACACAGCGGGGTGGGCCAGCTCTCTGTTGTGTTACTCATCTTTCTTCTTTCACTATTTTTCTTCTCTCACTTTTTTGGAACCCCATTATTTCTCTTTCTCTCTGTCTCTGGAACTCCCCCCCCCATTCACTTTCACTCTGTCTGTTTAAACTCTTGCGCGTCGTCTCCTCTTCACCCGACTGCTACTGCATCTGTCACCAGCCGAGCGGCGAGCGTCTGTGTGGCGCTCTGCCAACACTGACAGCTGGCAAAGAGAAAGAGGTAGAAAAATATACGACCGAGGAGGGAGGGCAGAGAGAAAAAGGAAGGGTTTAGGTGGGGTGGGGGGGTCGCTCGATAAATAACGGAGCGAGAAAAATTCCAATCTCACCTTTTTCACTCTGCACAACATTTAAAAAAATATTGCATGTGCACATTACCACACAGAGTAGCCTGCACCGACAAAAAGTAGAGACACAATAACAAAAAAAAGTTTGTATGAGATGTGTGAGAGTATCTCTGTTCCTTAAATTGTTACTCTCGCTTTGCTACTCTTATTATTCTGTCTGTGGATTCTCGCTTCCTTTGCCTTGGTTGTACTGGAGGCAGCGTGAGGAAGTCCCAATGCTCCCTGTATCTTTCTTGTTCCTCTTGGCTGGCAGCCATGTTTTGTGAGGGTCTGTCCACGCAGGAAAAGCTACTCCACAAATATATTTTATTGGCCTTTTGTTTGTATACACGAAAATAACAATAATAATCAGCAAATTGATTGAGTGCCAAGGCAAAGGAGTTCTGAAGAAACCTGAAATTGAACTCATTATTCCAAAAACAATATCTCCACATTAGCTGACTAGATACGCTGCTTGGAGTTGCACCACAGAGAAACATACAATCCCTGAAATGAGATGCTGCTAGAAACAAACAGCAAGAAACAAATCAATTTAAAAAGAAATATCTATGGACTTCTTCTGTGTATTAGACTCAGGACACGCAATTTTCCTTTTACTGGTATAAACAGTAGCATATGGTGGCTGGTGCTAACCAATACTGGAAAAGTGATATAACTGTAATAAGAAATAGAGTCTGACAGCTGTTTCCAGTTTGGATCAGGTTTGGGGGATTTCTTATTGAACGTTCTCATTTAAAGGAATCAGACTTTAAAGTTTGGATCGTGTAAAACGTTTCCTATAATCTTGACCTGTACGGAAAATTCCTTTATAAAAATCCCTGTGAAACAGTTTTTTTCTTATTTTGATGTGGTGGAACAAAGGACATCTATCAATTTCATAACCTCTGTGTAGCTCATTTTCTTTGAACAGTAAAGAGGAATATAAGGATAATTTATCATTTTAATCTCTCATTACCATGACAGTTTAACCTGCAGCCAGTTTAACCTTTTTTTCTTTTCTTTTTTTTTGTCAACTGTAGATGTACCATGTACGTTTTAATGAGTGTCAAAGCAATTTATTTAACACAAGGAGAGACCTTACACACTTACACAATTTTGGCAATGTTTTCTTCTCATTTAGGCCCATGCAGTCCACAACCCTGAATAAAACAATATTTCATGTAGGACATGACACCAAAGGCCAAATCTCTAAATCTGAGCACATATCACAACGGTAAAGTTATGTTCTGCCTCTCAGGTCCAGATTCACAGTTGGTAACAGCCATGTTGGTTGGGAAGCTAATCTTTTTGTATACTTCCTTTTTCCAGACATTTGAACATCAGATAAACTACACCCAGCTTGTTGTGAAACTCCAATAATATTTAACTTTGAGCGAAGATCAGAACGTTGCGTTTTTGGCATTACCGTATTAAACCGTGGTTAAGCTAGCCACATGCTAACAGATAGCACAACTGGCCCAGCTCATTAACGATTCGTTTCTATCTCAGATCAGTAGGTAACTTGACATGTATTTATTCATAATTTGAATAAACTCCACATGAGGAAAGTTAAGCCAATGAGATTTGACAAAAGATTCAAACTGAGCAGATAAAATGGTGTTGAACTCCAACCCCATGTTAGTCGAGGGCTCAGTGGAACCACATTATCTGAGTCTTAGTCCGACTATGAGTTCAGCATAGTTCGATCTCAGTCAGATCACATTTGCATGCGTCTGAAACTAAGATTTCAGCCAGACTGATATAATGCTATAAAGTATAACGTTTTTTTCTGCCATTGTGTAAACATACGGACCAACTGTTTGTTACACTATTGTTAAAGTCAAATGTAGCATGTCACAAAAACCCCCCAAAAAACAAGGATTAAGTACAAAATGTCACGTTGTGTATTGTACCCCCCACTTCCTGCTGTTTAGTAAATGTCCCAAAGATGTAATAAAAAGCAGAGGCCTCCATGCATCTTGCAGAAGAATGCAACTGAAGCAGGTGTCTTCCAGCTAAAGGACAACAAAGACGTCTGGAGCTCACTGGCTGGTTGGATCATTCTTGTCCTTGAACTGGTAACAGTCTATCAGTTTTGCAAAAGGAAAATGCATGAAAATGTTACTTAAGTTAAATGTGTTTTATTGTGAACTTCCACACCTATGATTTTTTTCACATCGAGTCCTTTAATCCTGAGCTTTCAGCAAGTGTTATTTATTTATTTAGGTATTCTATAGATGCTTTTATTCAAAGCGACTCACAGTAAAAGCACTTGGAGGAAAGGTGCTCAACAAAGAGCTTTGTGTTCAGGAGCTTCTTAAAGGAAAACAGTGACACACTTGCTGTAATGTTAGTTGGAAGGTTGTTCCACCATTGGGATAAGGAAGGAGAAAAGTCTGGATTGGCTTGGCTGTAGAGAGTTTTGCCAGACGATGTTCAGATGGTCAGCAGAAGTGATCTGAACTTAATGCTGTGGGTAACCAGTGGAGCACGATGAGGAACAAAGTAACATGGGCCTGCTGGGTGGTTGAAAATCAGACATTATGCATTCATAACCATCTGGTGAAAGGAAGTAGTATAGTTCTAAGACCTAAGAACTAAGGAAGTCAAAATAAAAGCGACCAAACAAAGAGTAGGAAGCAAAAAAAAAAAAAAACACTAAAAAACAGAGGCATCAAGGTCATTCTCGTATAGAAGTTCTCCGCTTTCAAGTCGGGTTCCTGTCATCCACACTGACCTCCTTATACATTGTTGAATCAAGTTTTCCTGACAGTGTTTACTTCTGGTGCAGCAGGTGTGTCAGCCTCTGCCACAGAAGGATAACGGGTAATAAGCAGCTGGGGAGCAGTTCCTGTAATGTTTTTACATCAGCCTTTGGTATCATGTCAGTTTTCGTGTACAAAAAAACAAAAACATGCACACTTATGGTATCTGCAATGGAAAACCCCAGACATGCCAGTGGATTTTTATGGAAATGGTTTATGATCAGACTTACTGGAAAAACAGCTAAACACTGGTTCAAGTTAAAATACCCAACTTCCCTTATACTTGTGGTGTAGAAGCTGCACAGACTATATGTTGTATCCACAGCATTACGCATGTCTTAACCCACAAAGCTGTGATTATAACGTCAACATGTCAAATACACCAATTTTCTTTAAGCATGTAGATAATTAGCTCTGGTGTGACTTTTAAAAGGCACAATATCAGTGAATTTGTGAGTACTGATACACTCACAGCAGGTGAAATTTATTCAACATAAAAAGATACAGGCTGCTTGTGGCCATCCTAAATAGAAGTGTTGAACTCATAAATGTAAAATAATACATTTAGTTTATTACTATAACACATACAAGATTTGAAGTCTTAAAATAGCCACAACTTTTTACTGAAGTAAATCGAGTTACTGTTATAGCACTATGAATAAGGGATAAGCTATTTAAAAACAACATTTCTGTTTCATGTAAGCATTTCATGAAAGCTTTTTGATGTGCACGAAAATGAAAGGAAGCAAAGGAAATTCAGTTGGCGTCCTTTTCATGGCACACCATGTACACAAATCATCATTTGTCTTAGCTGACTCGAGATGTTGCCCTGTTTTTCTCTGAGGACTGAGAAAGGGGGTGTTTGTGGGATGGCAGAGGAGGGTTATGTCATTGTAAGTTTCATGTGAACAAGAAAATTCCCAGGATGCATTGCTTCATTCATCATCCTGGTGAAAGACAAATTGCAGCTGACCAGGCAAGGCTGCCAACGCTTAGGGTGGTCTGAGGTTCCAAGTATCAAGTTAGTCACAATTTTAAAGAAACAAGGCTTCACGTAGGTGGAAATCATTTGAACAAAATGGATTTACAATGCCAGTACCCATGGTGACAATGTGGATGTGGATGGATGGAAATCGTGGTTGGACTGAGTAGATTGATACTTTTCCAACTAAAACCAGACTTTCAAACCCCAAGTGCATGCAATGATGGAGGGGAAACCAGATTTCTTTAGAGATCAGTTACTAAATGCTGGTCTAAAGCATAATCATAATACTAGATAGGTAAGCTTAGGTTATTTGACACTTCCAAAACCATCTTCTGATATACTTAAAAGATCTGTTATTTATAGAGCCACCCAACAATGGAACACATTACCTGCAAATATGAAAAGTATCAAAAGCAAATATTTATTCAAAAGATCTATTAAACAAACATTTATGAGTGAGACCACACAGTTAGAATAATCAATGTTTTTGTACATGATGCTTGACAAATGTTTCTCTATTTTTATATCTCTATTTTTATATTATTGCCATTTTTTATGTACTTAGATTTAGACTGACAAGTGTCAGTTTATTTTGTATGTTGTATTGTATGTTTATGTGATGTTTTATGTGGACCCCAGGAAGATTAGCAAGAAAGAAAGAAAGAAAGAAAGTAAACATAACAGAGTAACTGAAACTCTGCATCAAAGCTGAGCTATAACTCATATTATTCAATCAGAAGTTGTTAGTCCTGCATGTCTTTTGCTGTTATGTTAATATTTCTTGAGTTATCCCAAAAGTGTAGGTAGGTCTTTTTTTTCTTGCATATGAAGTGGTTACCATTATCTAATTTTGTCAGATTCTAGAAACAAAGATTGATCCATTAAAGAGAATTGGCTGTCACAGCAAGACGGTTCCTGGTTTGAATCCTGGTTGGGGCCTTTTTGTGTGGAGTTTTCACGTTCACCCTGTGTTTCTGTGGATTTTCTAAAATTCTGGAGAAGGTAATTGCATTTGTATAGAAATTATCTATTTCAAACCTTTCCTATGGCCCTCAGATAAGGGATTGGTGCCTGTGGCAGGGTGCGTGCCACGGGGGCCCGACCGAAGGACGGAGAGACACAGTTGCGTGCAGAACCGTTTATTGTATCACAACACCCACATGTGCACAAGCATCACAGCCTGACAGCAGCTCCTCCGAACCCTCGCTGCTGTCCGGCTCCGCCTTATAAGGCAGGCAGGTGGAGAGAACCAGCCACTCAGGCGGATGGGACACAGGTGCGTGTCCCATCCACCTCTCCAACCTGCCACAGTGCCCATACTGGTTCTACTGGATCTAAGTGTTGCTTTTGATAGTGTAGATCAGAATTTTACTGCACAGGTTAGAACATGTTGTTAAAGTGTTAAAGTGACACCTCAAGGTTGGTTTCAATCATATCTATGTGACAGAATGCAGTTTATTCGTGTTCATGAAGTTTATTCTGGACAGACAAGGGTCCACTATTTTCTCCTGCAAAGTTCAGTGCTAGGGCCAATCTTGTTCAGTTTATAAATGTAGCCCTTGGGAAGTATAATCCAGAACCACATCATCAATTTTCATTGCTATGCTGATGATACGCAGCTGTATCTATCTAATAAGCCAGAATAAAGAGAACTGTGAGCCAAACTTCAGGCATGTATTAAGGACTTGGATGTCCACTAATGTTTTACTTCTAAATTCTGAGAAAACAGATATTATTGGTTATGGTCCCAACGTTGCAATGGCCTCCAGTACTACTGTGCAAGAACCTTGGAGTTATAAGTTACTCCTCTGCTTTTTCACCTGCCACTAGTAATTCTAGGTGCAGTGGGTTGCCACTTTTCTGGGGAGTTTCTGGGGAGCAGTGGTTGTTAGGCGCTTCACACAGGGGGCCACAGCGGTTCACCTCAGTTGCCAACACAGGAACTTGAACCTGGTATCTCCAGGGCCAAGCCAGCCTCTGTAACCACTAGGCTACCATTCTCCCCTAAACAGTTTGTAAGACAGTGTTTTTCAATCTTGGTAATATCTCAAAGATTAGGAGCACCCTCTCCCACATTGATTGCTGAAAAACGTATTCACACATTTGTAACTTCCAGACTAGATTACTGTAATGTATTATTAGCAGAATGTCCGAGTAATTCTCTGAATATCCTCCAGCTGATCCAACATCAGCACGACAACAGCAGCGCGAGTGCTGACAGGAATCAGCTAGAGAGAGCACTTCTCTCCTGTGTTAGCTTCACTCCATTGGCTCCTCGTAAAATTTAGAATCCAATTCCAAATTTTATTACTTGTGTATAGAGCCCAAAACGGCCCAGCTCCGTGATATTTGCACAATCTGATAGTGCTTTATGTTCCTATTAGAGCTCTCCGTTCTCAGAGGGCAGATTTACTCATAGTTCCTAGAGTATGTAAATGTATTTTTGGAGGACAGGCCTTCTACTATCAGATACCATTACTATGGAACCAACTTCCTTCATAGCTGCAGATACAGGACAAGACTAGAGCAGCTTGTCTTAAACATAGCGTTGTTGTAGATATATTGCTTTAGACCAGATCTCTTCTCTACATGTTTGCAGGCCAGAGCTTCACGAGCTGCATGCTAAACTGCAGTCCAACCCTCTGACCATCCCACTTCTTGCTTCCACCTTTCTGGATACGCTTTGGATAAAAGTGTCTGCTAAATGACGGTAGATGTCTGTTGGATATCTGCCGACATCCTGACCTGCAGGCCCACCCTCTGACCACCTCAGTGTCTGATGTCTAAATCTGTTTATACAGTCATGCCCGTAGTACATCAGCTAATCGTGTAACTGTAATATGTACATACTGTAGAACCCTTACAGTAGTTCCCCTGTTCATGGATAATCTCTCTTTCCTTTCTCCCTTTTCCTGCTCTGCCCCAACTGGCCTTCGGCAGAAGGGCCCCCACCTTATGATCCAGGTCCTGCTCAATGTTTAAAGGGAGTTTTTTATTTCCACTGCTTAGCTTTTTATTATTTTACCTTCTTTTCTCATAATTGTATTTCATTTTATTTGTTATTTACTGTCTAATTATGTCTTGCCGCTTTTAATGTTGATGTAAAGCACTTTGAATTTCCTTGTGTTTAATTGTGCTATATAAATAAACTTGCCTTGCCTTGCCTTAAGGTTTTTCGCCCATTAGGACTCGGGGGTCATGTTCTAGGTCTCTGGAAAGTGCCTAGAGACAATTTGTATAGTAACAGATGTTATTTAAATACAATTGAATTGAATAAATATTAACTGCATCATCACTTTAGTTCAGTCAATTGTTGCTTCCCCCTTCATTGTGTATTTCATGTGTGTTTATGTGTGTATTTGTTTGCTGAAGGTTAGCTGAAAGAGAACAAAAAAAGCAAATGTATCTGTTCATTTGCCAAAGCACCAAGTTATGAAGAACACAATCAAAGAGAAAAACTTACACTTCAAATGACAGCATAAGGGTACATGGGTTCATTGAATGATAATGACTCTACTGTCAACACTTGCTCTTGAGAAAAAGTTAATCTAGACAGCAATGAGAGATTCTGTGTTAGAATCCAACTCTGCATGTAACACCAAATGAAAGCAATGGATGACCCGTCTGAGTACGTTCTGGTTTTTGGCAGCCCAGCAATCATCTTTCATGCAGTGTTAAAACCATAGTGACATGTTTCTAACACATATATACACACGCTGACATACGAGAATCTGGTGAAAAAGTATTTTTGTAAATGATATGCTGGAATCCCACGAGTCACGAGCCCTTCCTGTGACGACAGAGA
Organism: Cololabis saira; assembly: GCF_033807715.1. NCBI lineage: Eukaryota > Metazoa > Chordata > Actinopteri > Beloniformes > Belonidae > Cololabis > Cololabis saira. Next base: position 29,618,021 of record NC_084602.1, read on the forward strand.
AGAAAGTGACAAAACCATACCAAGACAGAACCATAATCAACCATTTTAGCAATACAGAGCTTTATTTGATGACATCAAGTGTTGCAGATTGAAAGAGATTAATGATAAAAATAAGTAAGCAGATTATGTTCAGGGAACAAAAAAAAAGAAAATTCCAGGACTGATTAAACGGTGGGTTCTTCAACATGAACGCCAAGAATTAAACAGCAGGGAGAAGTGGAGCTTTCCCTGAGCAGAATACAAAATGGTTCACTCACTTTCAGGAATGAGCTGGCCGTAGTAAGTGTGATTAAATGGTGGGGGAGTTGGGCAGGGAGAGAGGAGAGAAAGGGAGTAAATCTCCATTCTTCCATCTGGAGAATGTATGTCAGTGGGCTGCTGGAGCTGCTTGCCCCACATCTCCCTCTCACTTTCCCAGCCGGATCCAGTGCAGTGAAGTACATTAGTCTGTTGCAAATTGAGCCAATTTATATTCAGAGAACGTACATCACACTGTTGCGCTGATCACACTGCACACTCCCATTGACTGGCTAATGGATCAGTTGAAGAGGACTATCTGGGCAGCACATACTCACAGCATTAAGGTCACAGTCACTACACTGAGTCAGGCAATATGAGCTATGCCTAATGTGAACACGCCCCAACTTTAATCAGCAATAAAAATAAGTTGTCTGCATGTGAACATTCAAGATAGTAAAGTGAAACAAACCAGAAATGATGCCTGTGATGTCACAGTTTACATGCACTAAGAAAAAGGAGAGTTATTAGGGTTGGGGTTAGGGTTAACCCTTGCAAATTTCCCCGCTGTGGGACTAATAAAGGAATATCTTATCTTATCTTATCTTATCTTATCTTATCTTACTGCCTCAGGCCCCGTTTACACATAGTCGGGAATTTACAAAAACGGATATTTCCCCCTCTACATTTTGAAAAATTCCATCGTTTACACGAGATCATTTTCAAAATCTCTTCGTTTACACAGAGCCGCATAAATACGCTGTTAACGTCATGCCAGCCAATCAGAATCCTGGAAAAAACATCAACAAATGACATGTGTAACTTCCAGTTAAGGCTGATTTATGGTTCCGCGTTACACCAACGCAGAGCTTACGGCCTACGGTACGCGGCGACGCACACCGTACGGCGTAGGCTCTGCGTCGATTTAATGCGGGACCATAATTCAGGCTTTACTTCCAAGACGGAACGAGAGTCTTTCGTTTGGAGTGGCAGAGAAGTGGAGTTACTTTTAAGTGTGACTTTAGAATATAAAACAGGTAAAATACAAGAAAATATTGACGGTGGCCAAACTAATTGTAAACACAGGTCGCACACATGACGCTGGTGACGTTTCTGTTGCATAATGTGACATTTTTAGCCTGAAATCTCCATTTCCCTCCGTTTTCCTCCGTTTTCCTCCGTTTTCATCCGTTTACAAGCAAACGTGAAAACGGAGTTTTTGGAAAATCTCCACAGAAATGATAGTTTTTGGGGGCTTTGAGCTCCGTTTTCGTGTAAACGAACGGCCAAAACGCATGAAAACGCCTCCGTTTTTGCTCCGTGTAAACGGGGCCTTAGTCCGACTGATATCGGAGCTATTAGAATCAGATAATGCGGTTCTAAATCTTATCTATGTACGTGTGTACATTCAAGATAGTACATTTTAAAAAAAGTAAGAAATGAGAGAAATGTCTCCGTGCATATGGAGTTTTTCTCTGCAACACAATGTGTCGCGGCAAAGAATCTGAACGGCCTCAGGAGAGAAACTGCTCCTCAGTTATTTGGTTTTTAACATGTGACTGCAGAGACCTCCACCCCACCTCGGCAGTCTAAACAGTCCATTGCTGAACTGTGAACTGTCTCAAATAAGGTGGAAAAATAGGGACCAGGAACCAGTCAAGGAGGAACACATGGGGAATCAGGACATTTCAGCTAAAATAAATACAGCTTTGTAAATTGGTTTAGAAAACGCTGGGCACTTTTGTATTGCCCTGTGCCCTATTACTTGTGCCATCACATGAAAACCAGTGTTGGATTTGAGCCAGAAAAAAGTTTTTTGTAGGTGCACTGACAAACCTTTCACACGGACTGGAAGGGAGGGCAGCAAAACATGATGCACTTTTAAAACAGCTCCATCCAGCTGACTTTTGGATGCTCTTAGTGATGGTGTTTTGCAGGCAGGAAGACCATTAGATTTCTAATTGCTGTCCTTTGAAGCACTCAGCATTTGGGAAAACAACCCAGGAATTTTAACCTGCACATTTCTGCGGAATCCAACCTATTTATTTAAACAACAAAAAGACTATCTTATCCATCCCAGATGCTTGTAATCTGATCATCTGTAGTATTTATTCATCAGCGAGAGGTCATGTTTTGTGTCATGACTAAAGTCATATGAAATTGCTGGAGGGGTTAGTCCAAAGTCATCTGCTTTAACAAGTTACCATGCCCTTTTTTTCAATGTTAACATCATTTTCTGTGGCCCTAATGAAATGCCAGAGAATGTTTTAGTCAAAATATGACATAGTCCACATGTTTTTAGGGCTCTTCATTGCAGCTGGTTCAAGGTGTCTTCTCCTCTGCAGGCTCCTCTTTTGGAATTGGTATTACAGCTTTGTGAGACTGTTGGGATAAATGTGAAGTGGAGTTGAGACAAATACAAGGAAACCTGATATTTCCACTGTGATCTATGTATGTGAGGTCACAGTTAACATGCACTAAGAAAAGTGGAATTATTGCCTAAGTCCGTGTCAGGTTTTGACACTTCCCCCCCAGTTTTTGAGTTTCAGTTCTGTCCCTCCTGTGTCCCATCTGCCCTGATTGTCTGCACCTGTGTCTCGTTATCCCCTGTGTATATCTAGTCTTGTCATTCCCCTTCTCCCTGTAGGTCCGTACTGTTTGCTCCCTCCATGTCGCCGCTGGTTTTTTGGATTCCTGTTTTTGTTCAGCCTTTGATCCTGCTCTGCAGCGCTTTTGATTTTTGTTTTACTAAATAAATCCTGTTTTGTTGCGAACTCCTGCCTCCTGCTCTCCTGCGCTTGGGTCCTCCTTGGGAACTCCAGTTCGGTTCGACGACAGTCCGACATGGCTTTTAAAACTTCCATATCAGTCGGACTGTCGTCGAACCGAACTGGAGTTCTTCAAATCGAGCTATTAAAGCCAGATAATGTGGTTCTAATTTGAGCTGTTCAAGTATGTATACGCAAACCACGGTTAGCTGAGCTACTGACTGGCCTGGAAGTGTTGAGATCGCAGAAGTGGGAATAACATCAGTCACGGCATGACAACAACACAGTCGCAGAAGAAGAAGAGGACGAGGAACAACGGAGTTGTTGAGTGGATCATGAGGGGATAAGCGGGGTCTCCTAGTAGGAAGAGTTTGAAGCAGTTTGTTTACTAATTGTTTTTAACTAACCGTAAGAATTCCAAGGTGAAAGGGCGGATGTCTACTCAGATTTCTCAGAAGCTCCAGGTAAATCCTTAGCACGATTGTTGCCAATAGCTCGATTTACACGTCCGTGTAACCGTACGAGTGCCAGGCAATTTTGAACTGCTCATTTTTTCAAGCTTGGGTGGCTGTAGACGAGGTGACGCAGTTCTGCTTTCTTAAAGTTTTTGAATGGCCTCTCAAATATATGATTTATATGATATCGTTTGTCTCTTCTTTTCATTTTATCTACGTTGTTTGTTTAGGAATTTGTTTTAAATTTAACATACCTGGCAAGGGAATAGTTTTTTTTTCCTTTTCCAGTCATCTATCAGACCTCTGGTGAGTTGAGGGACAGATATTTGTCAATAAGTCTTATGGCACCTTCAATTGAAATAGGGAAGTGGGATGTCCGTGTCCTGGCATGTGAATTAAACTAGAATTAAACCAGAATAAACTGGAACAGTCAGATTTCTGATTAAGAGGCACTAACTCCACTAACGTTATCTTCAATGTTTCAAATGAAGACATTGGTCATAAAAAGTGTAAAAAGCTTCAGCAATGTGCTGATGTGATCACTATCTGTTACACACTCAAGATGTTTAGAAACACAGCATATGTAAATCTTTCTTCTGACATCTTTATGTTCTTCTTGACTGATTTCAAACATCCCGTAGCAATATGTGCGTCACAGTATTTGCTCAAGTCCTTATAGAGTCAAAGTTTTTTTGTAACAACATTGTAATAACAATCTATATTAGAAACGTACGGCGCAGCTGTGTTAAACATGCCAGCATTCAGCTGTGTTAAATCAACTGAATCAATCACTTTTCTATTTGTTTGTGTTGTTTGTTCTAGCTTCTTCAACAGATGGTGTGATTATGGACTTCTACCTGGTCGTTATCAGCAAGGGTTATAATGTACTTTTACAGCAACGAGGGCAGTCATGTCACCACAAAAAAATGGTTATCTTTTACCTCACCTTGGTTCACTGTTTCCTTCATCTGCGTCTTTGTGAGTTTCCACCTCTGTCTGTCAGACAGCGTGCAGCAGCTGCAGGTCAAATGCTACATATGTTGCTTGGTGTTGAAGGCATTTATTACTATAGTGCAGGAAAGTTTAGACCGCACAACTATTCATCTATTTAGAGATGAGATCTGCTGTCTGGCCTGATGCTGGTGAATGAACTGTTACTATTGAATAATGCGACAGCTGTTCAGTTCCTGATGTGCTGAACGTGACACACAAATGTTATTAGTCCCAGTTCGTGGTGGAAGTATGCCACAGCAGCACATTCAGTTGCCATTGTTTAATTGAAAGCAGTGCAAGTCTGAAAGGGGCTTACGATGAAAAGATTTATCCCAATACTGTAAAAAAAAAAAAAAAAGGAAGAAGAAAGAAAAAAGAAAATACTGCGGTATTTGATGTCTCTTGTCACTTTAAAAATAATTTAAAAAATGTGTTTTACTAGTGAGTCACCCCTATTTCATTCAGCAGCTGTGTGGATTCAAAGATGGGACACCGTTCCCTATTAGCTCTAATTATCCTGCCGCCTGCCCGGTCAATGAGACCTTGGAATGCATTTCCAAAACAGCTAATGCAATTTCAAACTTTTTAGACTATCAGCAGCATTTTGGGAAATATCCTGCAGGCACAAACACAATTAAATGTGCAAACCCATTGCCCCACAACCCCCCCCACTCGCATGCCTCAAATAGAATTAGAGCTTTAATGAAGAAGTTCTTTGGTCCAACTCTGAGCAAAGGACCAACTTACTGCTGGGCTAAGCAAAATAAAGAGTCTCCACAGCCTGTTTCCTCATCTTGAACCAATATTCACCCGTTGATCTTGCAAATTTATGTGTGCGCTCAAGTCAGACAGAGAAATGTGCTCACACTCTGTTTCCTGGGTTGTGGTTCCAGTGCCAACAGCTGTAGGGGAAGTCAAGGCGTGTTTGTAGGTTCAGTACGTGTTTGTGTGTATACATACAGAATATGTGTGAGAGCACATAGCCTGTTCCCCCGCCTCCCGATGGGGCTCGTCTATTTCCTGGTTGCAGGTGCTGCAGTGAGATCACTTCCTGCCAGCTCCCTCACTGTGTTCGTATCCGCGGGTTTCAGCCTTTTCCTGTCCACGGGGAAGAGGAAACTATAGGAAACAGGATGAGCATCCCGGGCGGGAGAGGTCACACAGGGCTGGAGGTGGTGATGACCCTGGAAATACGAGGGGAGGACCGTGGAGACACTGGCGCATCCTATCAGGACGTGTCTGCCTTGTTTAAAGTTGATTGTGATGCCTGTTTAAACGGGATGACGGTAACAAGCATGAAGGTACATTTGTGACATTTGAGTCATGTCTACTAGCTTGTTCATGACGACATTGTTGGGAAGTCATTGATTTCATGTAATGTGTGTGTGCTAGCGAAGGTATGAATCCAGTTAGCATTTCAAAAATGATCTTTTTATCATCATTATCATTTATTAACTTTTAACCAGATGTAATAATCTAACTTAGAACCTCATTGCGTTCCAAAACAAATGTGTATAATAGTTTCCAAAATGTGTCAACTTGTAGATTTTTTTTTTTTTTTTTTTTTTTCAATATTTGTATCCCGATTTTTTTCCCCCATTTTATCACCCAGTGCTCTACCTAAGTGACAGTCCTGGGCATTGCCATCCTCTACCAACCCCGGGACTGCACTGAGCTCAGGTCTCTTCCTTAACGTGAAGAGTGAGCAGGCCGCTTCTTTTCACCAGACAGGGTGGGGTTTCTCTGGCCGGACATAGCGCATGGAAGGATCACGTTATTCCGGCCGGATCCTCCCCACCCCATCTGGGCCCCGGCTGGCCAGAGGGGGCATGTATAGCCCAGGACTGTGTGCATGTTTTTGTGAGGGTAGCTCCCATTAGCTACCCAAGGGAACACGGGGAGAACATGCAAACTCCACACAGAAAGGCCCTTTCTCCAACCCCACCCATGGTGTGGGCGCTGAAGTCATGGGGGAACTTAACACGCATTCAGTGTCCACAGCGTCCCCGGTGGGAATTAGTAGATTTTCAAAGATGCAACACTGATGGTATTTTTTTAAGAGTACTAGCAGTATAAATATGTCCTACATCAAAATGTTAAAGAGCTAAACTACTCAAAGAGGCTTTACAAAGTCTCAAATCTTCGACCATAGTGGGAGACAGGCTTTAAAAGGGTATCAGGGGAGACATTTTTTACAAGACTCATCAAAAGAATAGCCTAAATGTCTGTCATTTGGAGACTGAAACCTTAAAAATGATTGCCTTTGATGTTATCTCGTGTCGCCCTGTTAGAATGTGCTCTTTAACCCTCGGGCATAATGGAATAATCCCCTGGTGTGGGTAACTGAAACTAGTAGGTTCCGGAAGTAAAGACACCAGTTATGAGTAACAGTATTGGGTAACATCACTTAACCTCATTTGGGTCTATTTTTTTTAAATCTAAATAACTATTAAATATAATCAAAATATACTTTTTAGTCTGAAACTCTTCCCAAAGGTGGGTGAAGGTTATTTTTCACTTTTGAACCAATTCTGAACCAAAGTATAGAGATGAAACACAGACAAGGGTTCCAGTTTTCTTAATGGAGTAACACATTTTGACTCCTAAGCATCTACCAAGTGTCCACAGACTGGTCCTACAGCTCTCAACAGTGGCTACAGGTAACATCTGGATTGAAAAGAGCAAGACGAGGTGTGTGAAAATGGGAAGAGTTCAGAACCATACTCCAAAAAGTTTTGTCGCAGAGGCTACGTCCATAACCCTTTTCACACAGCAGTCATGCCTGATCAACAATAAAGCCATTGTCATTAAGCCAGCACTGTTCCCCTCTGGACATTCACACAGACTGAACAGAGGCGACTCAGCATCAGTCAGTGATTACACACAGAATGCCATCTTTGTGGAACCGTCTGAGTGACAGGAGTGTAGCCGGTAAGAGCGTTCCCCCATGCCGACTCATCTACCACCTCCCTAGGCAGAATGGGGCACAACAACCTCCACCACTGTTCCACCTCAGGGTTGTTCGCATACACAGCAAAGCAGAATATTGGGAGGAAAGCATAAGAAGCTGCCAAAATCTGTTTCATATAACGTCTACGTTTTATTTTGCGAATAAACAAACAGCGTCCTGGGATGCTACAGCTACTTCTGAGTCAGTTAGCATAGCTTTAAGCAAAAGTTACAATGCTTTTTTGCTACATATTACTCAAAGTCATTATCTCAATAGTCTTTTTTGGCACTTTTCCACTAGTACCTACTCGACTCTACTCATCTCAGCTCTGCTCAACTTAACTCGGCCTGGTTTCTTTTCCATAACAATTCAGCACCTGGAGCAGAAGTAGGAAGGTTGGAGCAAAGCTGCTGTGACGTATTTGATTGTGTGATCTAAACAAAGAAGGCAACAACACTAAAGATGTAGTCAGCCACCAGGTTTATGAACGTCTGCGCCTCAGAGTTGGATCACGAAACAGACTCTTGCGCTGCCATTGCCTGTCGAATAAAATGAACAAGAAGCCATCATCAGCTGATGTCACATCCTGACTCAGACGTCTGACTTCAACCTCCCGACCAATCGGTGGCCTGTAGTGTGATGATGTCAGATGCAGCCCGACTCAGCCGCTTAGAACCTCGGCAGAGTAGTTACAGGGAAAGTATCTACTCGGCACGGTTAGACCCCTAGTGGGAAAGCGTCAAACCGAGTTTGAGGCGAGCCGGGCTGAGTAGGTACTAGTGGAAATGTGCCATTGGTTAAAGCGGCATCTTGATCGCTAAGCTGGGCTAATTATGAAGGGCGTGAGAACAAACACCAAACGCTTTCGCTCTGTTGTGAACAATTTGTGCGTCTGGATTGAACGAGCGCGCGGTTACGATGATAAGGAACCGCAGCACTTTTGGAGTACTCATAAATCGGGGGCATGCTGCAACAACACTGCCAACTGATAACCCTGCAATGTTGGCTGGCGGCCAAAATCTGTGATGACGATGTATGAAAGCCTCCTGTTTGTCTCCTGCCTTTGGTCATAACTTCTGTAACTGACATTTAACCCCACTTCCCAACTGCAGTTGGGAAACAGGCCGAATAGACTGAAACGGAACGTCGAAGACGGATGTTTCTCACATATATGCTCACTACTGTACAATCTAACACACATAAAGCCATTCATTATCCAGCTCCGCGGGCCGTGTGAAGGGCAAGCCCGGGCACATAGGTCTCTCCTCTGACATTTTTGCCATGCTTCTTGTTGCCTGTGTTAAAGTTTTCTAATTTGGAGGAACATCAGATCCTTGTGGCGGTTTTTACATATTTCAAGAGTTTCCTTCCCAGCTAGTGGTGAGGTTATTTTGTCTTTTACGGGCTCTTTTAATAGCAGGTCAGATTTCAGTCGAAATCTAATGACTTGGGATTTCTTGAGCATGTAATCTTTCTCTTTTCTTTTTCTTAATTATAATTAAAGCTCCGGGAGCGCAGTAGAATTGGTTCCATCAGAGTCACCTTAAACGTTTTTTTTTTCTGTGTATGTCTGTGTGAGCGAGACAAGGGGAGGATTAAAGGGACCTGAAAAGCTGAGGTATCGGCATCTTTCCAGTAAAATCCTCTCTGTGCTATCTCAGCCACACCTGAAAATGAACACTAGATATACAAAGTCAGAGATTGACCCAGTTCCCGTTTCTTTTCCCCCCCCCTTGGCCCTAAAACCACCCACCCAAATTCCAGATTGAATTCAGCTGTCTGATGCCCTCTGACCTTTACATATCCTGCCAGAATTTGCTTCATCTCATCCACTGACACGCAGAGCTTCATATGTTTCTGTGTGTTTGCAGGTTGAGATGTATGAATGAACCGGAGGGCCAAAGCCTGGCAGAGCTTCCTGTCTCCACTGTGTGAAGATGGAACTTCCTGTCAAAAGATGTTTGAGCTCCCATGCTCACCCAGCTGGGCTGCTAAGCACTGTGGGAAAACACCCTTTGTTCTAGGGACCCCTGGGAAAACAACATAAGGGGCTACAGATTCTCTGTTAAATGTGTGTGAGTCAGACTACATGTCTGCATATAAAATACAAAAGGAGCCAAGTCCAAGTTTTTTTAGAGCTTTACGTGATTTTTCTTCTTCAACGTAGTTAACAGCCTTAAGATACACAGGATGTAGTTAGAAACACGTGTCATCGGTCTACACAAGCATGCCAGGAATGTCAAGACGGATGACTGATGGCTAAAACATGTCAGTCTTTGAAACAGCTCAACTCGAAGCCACAAAGCTCTTTGCTATGCCAGTCGTGAGCCAAAATCAATTCCTCAAACATTCTGCTTCAGTTTGATGGGGCATGAAAACGCATGGTGATAGTCCAAACGGTCCGCTGACCTTTCACCTTTTACTTCAGAGTTTTTTCTCTGCAACAACCAGTGCAGCTCCCACTGGGAGAACTTTGAAAGAATCTGGAAAAAAAAAGAAGAAGAGAGAAAAAAGTCTAAGCATTCATGAGGATGAGGAGGGTTGGGGGTAACATGACTGAAGCGGTAGTCACTTCGTTGTCATACGGAAAGAATGTAGACAAGTCGGGCAAAGATACACACCAGGTAACACCGAGACAACAAAGATTAGATTCATATCTTCTTGCTTTACAATTATTCACTTGTGGTGGACAGCATTCAGTTCCACACAATGCACTGATTATTTTTATCTATTCTAAAAGATTGCCTTAGACACAGATAGCACAGTCCCCTATCTTCGTATTTATGAGGTCCTAATTGGACTGCCTTCGGGAGCCAGCCGGGATGGGGCCACAATTATGCAACCGGCTCCTGTGATCTCTCCTCGGGGGGAGGGCCACTGGGCCAGGAACAGGAAAACTGAATGCCTGGTTGGCGAGCTCGCCCCCAGGAGGACTGTGTCACAGTTTTCAAATTTGGGCATTTTATGTGAGATGTCAGACTTGGAAGCGCAACGCAGCCTCAGCTAGTAAAAAAGAGAAAGCTAAATGGACAAGTTCTACGAGCTCCATAAAGTTCAGTGAATCATCAAACTCAGGAAATTAAGACAGCTGATTAATCTGCCGTTCAGCTATTAGACTGTATTGTTAGTCTGGAGTGGAGGCGTATTAGTCATGAGAGGATTTCCTGTTTCCTTGTCGGGGGCAACAGTATGTCCAAGCTCAACTACATTATTCTCATCTTTCATCGGGACTTTCCTGACCCCACTTATCTGAGTTGTTTGTCTCTTTTATCATTGACAGTAAATGATGTGTTGTCAGTGTTTGCTCTTCAAAGTGTCATTAGATTGTGACTCAGCTTCAGCGCAGCCGCATCTTACCCAGCATCTTCTGGTACGGGGTCCCGCCTACGTTGTAAACGTTGTAAGGTTTATGAATGAATGAATGGTTTATTTCGGACAGAATACATTGAAACATTTACATTTTCGTTTCACAAATAAAATAAAAGGTAAATAGAAATGTCCGAAAAAGGAGTAGGCTGAAGCCAAGGGCTTATTATAGCCTATCCTGTGCAGTGTATATCATTCGGTGGATGATAATACACAAATAAGAAAGGAAATATATAAAAAGAAAACAAAGAGAAACTGTCATTGCATTATATTATATAAAAATAGTAATATCAATAATGCAAAAAGGGGTATATAGTGGTGCTATTTTCATGTTAATCTATAATAGGCTATACCAACATAATTAACACATTTCTTTATAACTGTTTATCGTTTTATATTTAAACATTTTTTTGAAAACATAAATTGAGGTACACATTCTTAAATCCTTATCACAGCAATTCCACAATTTCACACCTTTCACGGAAACACAGTTTTCTTTTTACTTTTGGTTCTTCCCCATGCCGTTTTAAACATACCTGTGTGCCTTAGTTCATATTTACTCTTGTGGATTTGGAACGGCCTCTGAGAACATCTTGGGAGGAGATTATGATGTGCTTTATATATAATCAATAAGGTTTGAAGGTTAACTAGATCCCAGAATTTTAATGTATTTAAATTAATAAATAAAGCATTGGTTGGCGCCAGGTACTCTGCTCCCATAATTATACGTGCTATTTAAATTTATCAGCCCGGTACCCTGACCCTCCATATCAAACCTTTACAGATGTGCCATTCCCCCTCACATCTCTGAGGACGACATGTCTGGGCACTTCCGCATCCTTCTGGATGTTGGTCAGGCTTCACTGCCCACCAGGGCACCATAACTTCCTGTGCATCTCGGAGTAAGAGGGGGTTGTTTGACTGTGGTGGAGGAGGTACCAAAAGTATCAGAGGATAAAAAATCATTTTCCAGTGTTTGAGCATCAGTGCATCAAGTGTTGTGCTCACTCAGTATAAATCTTCATTATGCTAAGATGTTGAAAACATTTTGAAAGAGACTGAGGCTGAGGCTGGAATTAACAAGGATGCGGTGGCTCCCGGTTCACATAAATACAAGACATTAGGGCATTAGTTTTCATTCAGGAACAGTTCCAAAGCTTTTATCCTGTTTTGTAGCTGTAGTAAAGCTATTTTATAATGGAAAGAGAAGGCTTGCAGCTTAAGAAAAGGCACAGCAATGTAGAGCACATAAGTAATAGAGGACTAAGCACAGAGGAATGTAATCTAACCAGTTAAAATTTAACAGAATGTGACTACAAAGTGGTCTAAATCTGACATAAAACTAATTTAATAGCATCGCAAGTATTTAAAAATGCATCTATTAAATAACCAACACTGAAAATCATCTGCTGTTGTTTAGATATGATGTAAAGAAAGCTTTTAAAGACAGTAAGAAGGATTCTGACATTTATTTAAACAAATAAATGAACTGATGAAACAAACTGATGCTTACTATAACAAATGTGGATGTAAAATGTATTATTATTGTCAATGATAACTGGTTGTTTGCACTAAAACTATGAAATACAATGACAATGATTGTTGACAATTGTAGGCATTATTGAATATGTGCTGCTGTTATATTTCTTTATTCAGTGGCATTAATACAGTCAGACATTGATAACTTTTCTGTGAATGTTCCTCTTGCTTCATTCAGATGTGCCAGTGAAAGTGATGGAGAGCTACGGGCATCACCAAGCCGTATCACCTGCCGAGCCTTCAGTTGTTGGATGAAACATTGCACTGGCGGATGAAATCAGCTAAAAATATAAATGTTCTTTTGCATCTTTAAACTTATCTGAACAGAACATTTATTACAAGGATGAATGAATGGATGGAGTATTATTCATGCGGATTTAATTGCACCAAAGTATCAGCGTAGTTGTACAGGGCATCTATAAATCATCAATGAGCAAGAGCTTCAGGTGCAGCATCAAAAGTTTTAAAACATTTTTCTCTGGTTTTAAACTCTTGAAAAACCATGGGGAGGGGAAATCTTGGAAGGTGAAGTTATTTTCCTATTTAATTGTGTGATCTGGCAAATTCTACCTAACAGCTGATATTCTGTCATTTCGTTGCCCGTCAGTTATTGTAACTGTTGACGTCTTGAACTCTTCCATGTTGTGATGTGATATGTTCAGGGGTGCACACAAGCCGGGACTCGAGGGCTAGTCTACTGCATGTTTTAGATGTTTCCCTGTCTTCAACACACCTGATTCTAATCACTGGTCGTCATCAGCATGTCATCAAGGTTTACACAACTCTGTTGGTGACACAGCCTTGTCTATCAGGGTTGTGTTGAGGCAGGGAAACATCTAAAACGGGCAGTAGACTGGCCCTCGAGTCCCGGCTTGTGTGCACCCCCGGATATGTTACCCATTTAAGCCTCTCAGCATTTCAGCAACCACCTCTGCCAGAGGTTTGGGCCTCCCTGTTTCTTTCCAACATTGCATTGTTCGGGCAAACAGCCTTGAAACTCCTACTGAAATCCATGAGAGCTACAGACAGGAAAAGGCTTGTATTTGGTTGGGAGAAGGTCACCTGACGGTCTGTCCAAAGCACCACAGTCAAAGCTCCCATAGGACAGAAGTTGGACGCAACACAGACAGTCGGCCAGGCCGTGAGGCGCTTGCAACACCAGGAGATTGTTGGGTGGATCCAGAAAGGCAGGACTGGGTTTGGATGGTAACGGGCACCAAGAAGGGGTCCAAGGCACTGTGTCCCTACCCCGTTCCTCACGGCACATGCCCTGCAGGTTTTAGATGTGGCCCTGCTCCAACACACTTGTCTCCAATTAGTGAGTTAATTACTTGCAGCCCTTGAGGACACAGTTTTGCTTCATTATTGGAGAGAAAACTGTTTGTTTGTAACTTGACTGGTTTCTTTTTTATTTTTAATACTGGAGTGGGAGTTTTTAAAACATCTTGAAGGAATTCTCTCAAATTTAAATGTGTTTAATTTCGGAGCATTTTGTCTCTCTTTCTCTTTATCTTCCTCTGTCTTTGGGATTTTCTCCAGGTCATTTCATTCAGACGGTTATCAACCACAAAGCTCCCCGTTGTCACAATATAAGGTGGTTTTTAAAAGTAAATAACTTCCATAAACTTGGTCTTAAATGCCATACTATTACCAGAGACGTTCAATAAACGAGACAGCCCACTACGGTTCGGTTTCCTGTATCTGTGTCACGTGACTGCCACGCCCCTTTAGGAGACCGGAAGTAGGTCCTGAATCTATTGAGTCCTATGGGAAAAGTGAACGTGAGCACAGATTATTACCAATTTCTTCGCCCCATAGTAACCTAAGTAAATATGGGACCCATTTTTCAAAAGCCACAAACCTTCTGAACATTCTGACACCAAAATGGAAATTTTCAGACCGACAGATTAGGAGAAAATGAACTTTGTTTGAGACCTGTCTCTGTCTGAGCAACACACTCTCGCGAGATTTGGTTCTCATCGTTTTCCCATCGGATAAAATTAAGTTTAAAACTAAAATAAAACTTGCTTCTTTGCTTAATAATACTGTTATTTTTATTATTTAAGTCTTTTTGGAAGAAAGTTGTACTGTATCTAGTGTTGTATGTTCCAAAACGATGTCGGGAGAGGGGCGACCACGCCCACTTAGGAGACAGGAAGTGTATACCATTTCATACCATTGGCAGTAACGGTAATGCGCTATCTTCTGTATAGAGGATCTTTGCTATTACTTTTAATGAATTTATTTAATTTGAAGCTTTAAGTTTCTCAATCAAAGGCGTATCCACTTTACTGTGCCTTTTGATTTCTAGACCCCTACACCCTCAACTTTTATTTCAAACTTTTCTGAACTTTTCAAACTTTTCCATTTTAATACCTAAATATGACATGGTGCTTCTTCTTGGTGACCTCACCATCCATGTATGTTGCCCCTCTCTTTCTCATGTCTGAGTTCTTGGACCTTTAGACTCGTTGAACCTCACACAGCCTGTGAAAGAGGCCACACACTCAAAAGGTCACACGTTAGACTCGGTGCTGTCATCTCGTGTCACCTTAACCTCTGAAGTTTCTCAATGTGCCTGTCTCTGACCATAAAGTTGTTCCCTTTAAAGTGCCAAGCAATGCCAGCCCAACAACATCACAGCAGCGGAGGAAGTTTATCCGTCAAGGAGGCAACGGCCTGCCCAGCAGCACCAGACTGTGGTCTTTCCACTCTGGAGGCGAATGGTGAAAAGTAGATTTGACCCAGCTTAAGTTCCCTCATGAATTCATGGCAACTTCCCTTCAGCCCAACAACGTCCTCTACAAAAGTCTCATGGTGGAACTGGAAGTGATGGAGGCTGCTTTCTAAAAAGTTGAATATATTTATGTTTTGGTCCTGACATGCATTAAAAAAGGCCAACTGCGAGGGGTGAAACTGAAGAGTGTCTCAGTGGACCAACCTGTCAGAAACTTGAATTTCTTTCTTAGTTTATTCAACGCTGAATGAATAAAGTAGTCGGTCATTACCGTCACTGGGGACTCATTGCTGGCAGTGGATTGCAAAGACAGGAGTCTTCAGGGAGCAGAACGGGGTTCTCCCGTGTACCTTCGCATCGCAATATTTGTGTGAAAGTGGGTAAAGTGATTTTGGGCAACACAGTGAACTCCCACATTAGAAAATAGTTGTGAAATAGCTTGTATACGCTATACAAGGAGGTTAAAAGGGCTCATTAAAGTCTCACATTATTTGGAGATGTGTCACAATTAACTGCCGACAAAGATTATTCAATTCACAGTTGAATTAAAACTGAAATCACATGTGTAGTCACGTGTAGTTGAGACATTTTCATAACACAGTACAAGGCTTCAGTCTCGCTGTGGGCGCAATGTGTGAATAGTTTCACTCCAACTCAGCTTTCTGCAAATCCCAAAGGAAGAAAGAATGTACTTCCAGTAGTGAAGTATAATTACAGCACGTAGTCAACATGGGTCCTCTGCTCTTCGCTGTGAATGAAAAGCTACAGCAGCCGCACCAGGATTACACATTTGGATTCTGAGCGAGGAAGTGCCAAAAAGATGATACTTATACTGACACAAACATGAGGAGGAATGCAGCCAGGCACACACTCGTCCACTGAGAGAGCTGGTACCAGAAAAAAAAGTGTCACATTGTTTGAATTGCATTGTTTCGTGTGTGCATTTTGCAGGCGTGTGTAAACAACACGCAACTCATAGCTTTCATAGCTCAAATGCTTCTGGTTGTCCGTTACAAGCAGAAAATAAATTCTTCTCAGTTTGCGACGATGAGATTTACACACTGATCTTGATGTGCATGCACACAAAAAGTACACAGCAACATTTCACAACATACAAAAGAAAAACAGTTTTCAGGAAGAAAAAGGGACAAGTAACCCCAAAACAAGCAAATTTCAGGAAATCTAATAACATTGCCGGAAACGTGTACAAAACGATAATAAAAACCAATATCAGTAATTTAAAAAAATACACACAACCCAAAAAACATTTTTGTCATCAAACACAACAAAACCAAAAGAACAATATTTTCCCAAAGAAAAATACAGAATTGCCAAAGAAACAGCAGCAAGACTATGAAGCAACAGATTAAGTAAAAAAATAAATACTTTTTTTTTTTAAAACTGTTATTTTGTAACTCTTTATTATTCTTGAATGTGTTTTTTGTGCTTGTCTGTGTGTGTTGTAGTGTTGGGTGTGCTGTGTTCTGCAGCTGACTGCCAGTTGAAGCCAGTTATTTCCTTTTGAACAAAGGACCAAAACTTTTTCAGGTCTCTTTTAAGTGAGTCCCTCCTGAACTTGGTTTCTTACTCTTCAGCTCCATCACAAAACAAAAGCCTCTCTTCTTTTTGTCTTCGTCCTCCCCTCTGCTTTAGCTTCTAAGTTTTTCCTGAGTGTTTCTCGCTCTGTGCACCGGGGAGGACTCCAGAGTCTGAGCTCCGGCTCGTGGGACACCAAACAAAACAGACTTCCTCGGAATTGTCTGTGTCTGTTCTAAGATATACAGAAACCTCTTATGAAGAAGTGTTCTTTCTCACAATAAGATGTGTTGGTCTAAACCCCAGAGCTTCATATGAGAACAAAAATATCAAAACAGAAATATATTTGGAGATTAACTAATCTCCAAATATTCTAACTGGAATGATTGGATCAAATTAAAGGGGACCTATTGTGAAAAACAAGTTTTTTTTCTTGCTTTAACATATATAAAGTGGTCTCCCCTCAGCCTGGCAACTCAGAGAAGGAGGAAAGCAACCAAATTCTGCAGTGTCTGTACAGCCGCCCGGATGATCCATCCAGTCTGATGTGGCTCCTACGAGCCGTTCAGATTCTGCTCCCGTCGTTACGTAACGAAAATGCAATTTGCATCGGTTGGTCTCTGATGCGTGAAACCACGCCCACAACTAACTCTGGCCGGAACAACAACAACAACTCCGCTGGCCGGAGCTTCCGCCATTTTTTCGTAGGGGGGTATCGCGTCATTCAGGCAGCCAATCAGCACAGAGCCTCATTATCATAGCCCCGCCCACTCAGAATCCCGCATAGATAATGAGGTTAGAGAGTGGGAAGATAAAGACATGGCTCAGAGGCTGAATTTCTAATTTATTTAGCAAAAACAATCAAAAGCTTGTTTTTAAGACATTCAAGGCCTGTTTAAAATAGATATTAGAATACATAATATTTCCCCTTATTTCCCCTTTAAGCTTTTTGTTTATTGATTTGAGAGACAATTCAAATCTAACCATCACAGAAATCCCTTCTCTTGGTGTTCATTTCTGCAGTGAGGGAAAACATGGCAGCCCTGAGTGCAGCTGCAAGGAGTTGCCTTATTCACTTTTGCATTTTGGCACTTACTCTGCACCCACAGAGGCCTTCTGATTATTCCTGCTCCAGAAAAACAGATAATTTTTTTTTATGCATCAAAACTTAATAAAATGCATTGAAAAAAAGTGGGAATGTGCCGTTGGGTCACGTTACAAGACTCACAGATTTATTAAAGTTCTCAAAGTAATTTCTACCTATAACATCCTTTACTTATTTCCTTTCCCGTTTATTCCATAAAGTAATAAAAAGCACGGGTGCTTTTGGAGAGCAGAGACCTTTTCGTTATTCTTAAAAGTATTTCAAGAACCCCTCTTCGTTATAGGATGGGGACGTGACGTGAGTCTAATTTGCCCGTCACCAGGCTCTCCCTCCGGATGGACGTTGATCGGTGGGGGGTCGTCACTCACCAGTCAGCCCTCAGTTGTTAATTGTGTGTAAACAACTCATTTAATTATGTGTGAACTCAATTAATAATGTCTGGCTGATGTGAACCAATCAGCTAGTCGATTTAACGACTCGAACACGACTCAGGCTAAGTACTACATGGTTAGCATGTAGCTATTTTTAGATGCTCTTAAATACGATCTCATTTAAATACTGACTTTTTGAGTTTAATCCGCAGCTGAACGTTCAATCTGTGACTCAACTGTATGTTTTGTCTAAACAATATGTGTTTTCTAGACAAAACGTACAGTTGGGTCACAGATTTTCTGTCAGATGATGTAGTGTTTGCGACCCCCAGTCTCTGATCAATCATTGTGAGCATCACAATTTCAGTACGCATGATTACTAGACAATAAGTCATGTAGTCTGAACCAGCGGTTTTCAACTGGTTGGGTTTCAGGACTCACCATCATTCATTGATGAAAATCTGCAGCTTGGATCACGGAAAATTTCAAACTTCTCAAATGTATTTAATGAAAAGATGGTGCAGTTTAAACCTCAGATTGTATTGAATTAGCAGTGTGTTCATATACAAACACGAATATAAAACTGAAAAATAGTTCCAAAAAGACTCAAAAGCTGTGTACTTTATGTGTGCATGCACCAGTTGAGAATCCCTGGTCCAGACAACACAGAGGTCTAAGTCACTCCAGACATGTGTACACAATCTTGAAAGTGCAGTAGGATCCGTTTTCCACATTCTCCTGCTGATTAATTGGTATATAGAACCTCCATCCAATTTCTATACCTGCTTAATCCTATGCAGGGTCACGGGAGTCTGCTGGAGCATATCCCCCCTCATTACAAGAGTGCACCCTGGACAGGTCTCCAGTCCATGACAGGCGACCTGTATAGACAAACAACTGTACATGCTCATATACCTGCTGGTAATTATCAATCGGCCTGAAATACATGCTTTTGGAAAGGAAAACATGCAAACTTGACATTGAAAGACCTAAAGCCAGGCCAGGGAGTTGAAACAGGAACCTTCTTGCTGTTAGGCAACAGTGCTAGCCACTCGGCCCCTGTTTTAACCATAACTGTTGTTGCCATAACAGAAGGAAGAAGATATTGCAGCCATGTTTTCTGATAGAAGTTGCAGAGGGGTCAGCGATGGCTCATCCTTTGCCAATACAATGTGTTTGAACCAGTCTAATCTGATTTACCAACTTTTGGACACACTGCTATAAGGTTTTGTCCATTAAAGTCGGTTTTGGTTGATTAATAATACTAATAATACAATTAAGAGAGTAAACAGCCTTCAGTTGCATCTAATCAAACACACTTAATAACTTGGCAGCCCCTATACAAGTAGCACATCTGGCATTCGGAACAGAGAAGAAGTCCAGACAGCCAAATTCCCACTGTCCTCCTTTTGCATGTCAAATGTTCACAACAGATTATTAAACAAAACTTAACAAAAGTTGCCACCAAAAAGCATCTTAATAGGGCTTTTCCTAACAAAGCTGCATTTCATGTGAAATACATCAATATCTTCAGGATGGATTTGTTTGACATTTGTTGTGTAGCGTGCAAAATCTGGTTTGCAGTCTATCGGAGACCATCGCCACTCTCCTTCCCTACAACTGCATAATCTGCATAATCTGGAGCACTTGTATCATGAAGATCATGCAGTAAATTAGAATTACATAAATACTTGGCTTTTAAAAGGATAGACTTGGAACAGGATTAAAGAGGCTTCGAGCTTTGCAAGTTCCCTCACAGTTGTCAAGACTTTTGATCCTGAAGCGGTTATCAATTATGCTGTTATCAAGTAATGCTGGCAATGGTTTTGAGGATGTTTGGCCCTTGTGTGTGTTTGTGTGTTTGTGTGTGTGTGTGTGTGTGTGTGTGCGTGTGTGTGCGTGCGTGCGTGCGTGCGTGCGTGCGTGCGTGCGTGCGTGCGTGCGTGCGTGCGTGCGTGCGTGCGTGCGTGCGTGCGTGCGTGCGTGCGTGCGTGCGTGCGTGCGTGCGTGCGTGCGTGTGTTGAGCTCTCTCAAAGGTGAAAGCTAACAGCAGGCCTGTGGGGACTTTTGAAGAAGAGTGTTGTAGTTTCGGGGCTTATTATCAGGATCATTTTTCCGTCAGAAAACGAGAAGGGGGCTGACCACTTTTTTGCGGCATAAAGACATGACCAAACAGATGGACTGGGCAGAGTGCCAGGAACTGAGCGTTTCCTCTGAAACTCAAGCTCAAATCCATCTTCTCTCAAGGTTTAGCCTATTGATTTTTTTTCACCTTTCTTTCTAGCTTGAGCTCTCTGTTTAGTAACACTTATCTAATTACTACATCACTTGTATCACCCTATCTCTATGGTTTCATTCCCATTTAGCGTAGCGATATTTTATTATAAAACTCGCACCACGTTTCCCCTTGAGCCCGCTCCAAGCTCACCTTATGCTTCTGCTGGAGCTCTGCTGAGATACAGCATTCCCTCTGACACTAGTCTTGCAGCTTCTTTTGCTCTCCAAGCTAGGACAGCTGTGGGACAGGGGGTGTCAAATCTCTGGCTCTGAACATCTGGAGAATGTTAATATAATCAAATATAATCAGATTCCTCTAACAGTCGCTGGCAGGAGCTCGGCGCTCGGGAGGAAAGAATGGGCCCTGCAGAAATGGAGCAAAGAAATAAAAGAAGAGAGCCAGTGAGGCAGTAAAGGGGAAAAATTTGCTGGCTTGGGTTGCAGTTATCTAACCAGATTTGCTCTTATAGAGGTGGCAGAGTCTTTTTTAATTTTTGTATCTTAAACCGGTGGTTTTTGTGTAAAGGGGTTTAAAAGGGGAAACACTTGTGAATGGTGAGGACGGAGCTGGAGCCCACTTTGTATGAAATATTACCCCACAAGATACATGATCATCCAGGCAGTGATGCAGAGAGGGGCTCAGGGTCACATGTGTGCATGTGTGAATGTGTGTGTGATTAATTTGCCTGTTGAATGGTTGAACGTGAGAGTGAGCCATTTGTAATGGTAACCTCTGGCCTCTCAGTCCAGGGCTACGTTTCCTCTCCCTTGGGTAAGCGTGTTTGTGTGTGCGTGTGTGTGTGTGCGGGTGCATGTGTTTGTGTGTGTAACGCTGCAGCGGGGGAATCGGATGTACTTCCTGGTGCAGAGTCTGCCTGAATCCTGGCGTAGTGACTGACTGGGAAAAGAATGATAGTGCAGGAGCATTGAGGTCATCCAGCTGAAGGACTGTCTCGTTCTCTCCCAGCCCTCTGACTGACCCAGATTGCCAAATCAGATTGTGGTCCAACCCCCAATCCCTCCACACCCCCGGGGACAGAGCATGGCCTGTATGTGAGCCAAAAGCACTTCTTTTCCCTCTCGTGCCTACTGGGTTTATCATTGTGAAGCTGTCACGCTGAACCACAAGTAACCGTACCCACTAATGGCTTCCACACATGCTGCCGCTCTGTTGTACTCTCATGGTGCTTGTTTTTACCTCCCATTCTTACTTGTGTGTCACATTGAATATGTATTATAATAGTTATTCACTTAAAAATGCAATATGTTGTTTATATACAGTATATTTGTTGTCTTTTGTACAAAAACAGACCTCAAAGGAAGGAAGGCAGACGAAAGAAAAATCAAGCTGAGGGAAGGATGTGCCGGACAGGATGAGGTAAAAGAAGAAAAGATGCTCGGTGGGTTGGGGGGGAAGCCTTTAAGAGGTATTTATACCCTCCAATTGAGTTTGGCTAAAAAAAGACCTAAGGGGGGCTTTCTGCTTGTGACCTGAAAACATTTCTGCAGCAGCAATCAAAAGTCCGAAGTGAAGCTTAAAAAGAATACAACGGTGAAACTTTTAGATAACTTGTGGCCGCAAGCAAAAGCCAGACCAGACAGGAGACTGGATGTTAACAAAGCGGGGCAGATGAAGGTTGGTGCAGTCTGGAGAACGACATCTTCTGTTGGTAAAGAGAGCTGCTGGGCTGAGTAGCCAGCTCTAATGAGTTTTGACACGCGGAGGGAAATAAAGCTGTTTCTGTGGTAGACGCTGGGATATCTATCACATTGCTGCCAGAACAACCACATCCATCTTTAATGTATGTGTTCAAACATTGCGCTGTAAGAGGTGAAGTGCCTTTAAGTCGTACACCACAGAGGGCTGCGAGGAGCTGGCTCCCATTCAAAATATGTCAGCTGCTCTTAGAAAATACTTATCCACTATATTTTTCCCACAAGTCCTTATGGTGTCATTAGTTATTTGTCTTAATTAATGTCCTAGCTCTCCTAATAAGGATTCAATGATAATAATTCCACAATTCAATCAGAGGTGTCAAAAGTATTCACATTCATTACTCAGGTAGAAGTATAGATACTAGAGTTTAAAAATACTCCTGTAGAAGTTAAAGTATCAAGTTTTTTACTTAAGTAAAAGTATAAAAGTACTGGTTTCAAAACTACTTAAAGTATAAAAGTAAAAGTAATGTAAGGGGGAAAAAAGCCATTAAGGACAAAAGCCATTGAAAATGAATGCATCTTAGTATAATGTAAATATATTAAAGAACCATATATGTGTACTATTGAGCATTAACATGTGTTTCAGAGAGCAGGAGATATGATGACTAGTTGCCTATAAGTATTGTAATGGTGCAAAAAGTCAAACTTCAGAGGCATGTTATCATTTATTCTCGCAATTTAACTGGATAGTTTTTTTTTAAAGGCCGAAATGAAATAGAGTAACGAGGCTGTTTTTAAAATGTAAGGAGTAAAAAGTACAGATAATTGCGTGAAAATGTAAGGAGTAAAAGTAAAAAGTCGTCTGAAAAATAATTACTCCAGTGAAGTATAGATAACCAAAATTTCTACTTATGTAAGGTAACAAAGTATTTGTACTTCGTTACTTGACACCTCTGAATTCAATAAATATTAGTCCGCAAAAAAACAACAACATGTTATCGTCCAATCAGCTCTCAAGTATCAGTCTCCAGTTCCACTTTTTTGTGCTAGATATGGTTTCTTCTGACTCAGAACAGACAAGCACGGTTATGGTAAATGGTCCAACACATAAAGTTATTCACTTTATCTGGGTTCAACAAAGCACATTGTGTTATTCATTTGTCCGTTCACACAAACAGCTCTTCTGTTGCAGCTAAAGGTTGATTTCAAAACTTGCAAATAGTAGTGAACCAGTGCGGGACAGCGGGATGTGGAGCATATCAAACTCAGAAGTTCTCATGTCACCGCTGAGAGTAAACAGCTAACAAATGCTGGTCATCCATCAAGATAATCATTGTTGTACTTCATAAGTCAGGGATCACATAAGGACAGGAAGTGTGCCACTCAGCGTTATTGCTCTGCAGAATTACACAATCATTTCATTTTTTTTTTGTTTTTCCAGGACATAACTTGGTCAGAAATGTTTTAAAGAAGCAAAAGTTTCCACATGTGCAAATACAGTATGTCTAAGGGCATTTCCTGTGAAGTGTTTCTGAAAGGCCATGCACTATATTTGGTGGTGGCAAAGGCCAGTTTTACCACAGAAGGGCAAAGAAAAGATGAAAAAAAGTGCAGTTTATAATGTATATCCATTAGCACAGAGAGGGCTTCAGCCGAGCTCTGAGAGTGGGGAGGGTCAGACTATCACCTTTCTGCCCCGGAGTCCTACCACAGCTGCCACTTCCATCCTAAACAATTACTGTCAAAAAGCCGTGCTGCATGTTACACACACACATACACACACACACATCCACCCACACACACGCCATCTCCTTCTCTCTCAGATACACAAACACTCTGGCACATAAAAGCATCCAAACTCACCCAGACCAACAGAAAATCCAGAGGGGATGAAAGACGTAGGCATTTCTTAGAAATGGCCACCTACTTTCTGCAGCTGACTTTCACAACGTTCTTTATTTGCAGTTTCAGAGAGTTTTTGAGAACAAAGAGATGTTAAATTAATGTGATGCATTGCCATTACAAATTAAATCAATGAATCTCCCTTTTGGGTTTATTGAATTGAATTGAATTGCGTTGCCTTTAGGTACCACAGTAGTGTAACAAGAGGATGTTGCTCAGGATTTGCCCCTGGAACCACTGCTATTAATTTAACATTTAAACATAAAAAAAAGTAATACATCGAAAATAAAAAAAGAGAAAAGACAAAAAAAGTAACATTTTAATATTAATAATTTAAAAAAAAAAAGGTAAAAAAATTTCAAATTCTACTTTAATACTGATGGTACTTAAAAGCTTTTAATATTGTCGAGCTCACTTTGAGGGATTTAGGGCTTGTTTTGAAGGCCAACAAAACAAAAGTCATGAGGTTCTCAAAAGCAACATCAAAGATCCTGAATCTTGTGCCAATAAGCACAAATCTGGACTATATGTAGTCAGTACTTCAGTACAAATAAGCAAGAATCCAGAATGGTGATTCTCTCATATACCGGTACGTCTTGCATTCAGCAATAGGTAATAAGAAAAGGGTGAAAAAAATCATGTGAAAAAACATTTTCTCTGTAATCAAATCTTTATTTTGAGGAAAAACTAGACTTTTATGTCTGTTATAGATGTTGATTTAAACATAATTCATATATTATGACCCTTCTGCTTAGAATTAGTTGCAGAAACACTTAAATCCTTGAAACTTAATCTAATTAAACAAATTCAATCAAATTCTAAACAGAACTTTACGTTATCCTGTAAATGTTATGGTTGACCATCCTGCCCTTTGAACTATGTTTGATAGATGACGTTTACTATATTTACATGTATATAATGTTTTATGTATGTTGCACTTTGTTGTTTC
The DNA here is from genome assembly GCF_033807715.1 of Cololabis saira. Lineage (NCBI taxonomy): Eukaryota > Metazoa > Chordata > Actinopteri > Beloniformes > Belonidae > Cololabis > Cololabis saira. The sequence continues at coordinate 29,642,865 of NC_084602.1, forward strand.
TGCTCATATAAGATCCTGCCTTTGGCCAGAATATCTTGAAAAACAGATTTTGACAGTAATTTCAGGGTTTAACAAAGGTTAAATAAATATAAATAAACCATACGTTAAGCTTTGTTTTGCATATACCAACAGTGTATCAATGTATTAACTGAAACAGGATGGTACTTTGTGTGCAATTGAAAAGGTGCTAATAAACAGTTTATTACTGTGGAATTACATTTTAACTGTAGGTTAGGTTAGGTGGCCATTTTGGTTGAATTTTCTTGGAAATTCAAACTTTTAGTTTGAAATAGCACCTTTTTTTTATGGCACTTTGTAATGACATGAGGATTTTACCCTTTTCCACTGGAGTAATTGATCCCAGTCTTGATTACAGAGAATGCTTAAAGTCAAGAAAACTTGATTTGTTTGCTTTGCATGATGAAATTTTGTTCTACCGTCTGTATAATAACATTGTCAACACTGCTTTCTTTGATGAAGATGACAATCTGTGGTAATTCTTGAGAGATGAGTAGAGCCCAATTGTTATGACTCATAAAATTAGCCTGGGGAACATAAATCAACATGGAAGTTTGCAACAGCTCCTGAGCATTAGATGGCTGTAAAACCACGATAAATTATGAAATAAAGAGCTTAAGGAAGCCCTTAACACAGTAATGTTATTGAGTTATCCCATAACTGGCTCAGCCAAATCCGCCTGCTGCACTTTGCTTAATGTATAACAGCTGGTGGCAGCTGGGGCTATGGCGGCCATGATGGATGTGATGTCACATCACAGTCCCCACCCACTTCAGGCTTCAGGAGAGCAGTGAACAGGAGCAAAAAAAAGGTGAGCTCTTATGTCCAGGTTGTCCACGGTGTTTCCCTGATAAAACCATTTCTCTCTCAGATCCTGAAGCCATCATATGAATATTTAATAAACAAGTAAAAACCAGATCTGTTCTTGAAACAGTTGCTTTGGAAACTTTTCAACATTTTGTTTGGTTTCAGTTTTTCCTACAGAGCTTATGCTGGTGCATCATCCTCCGATTAGGGGCTTTGAGATGTTTCAACAAATTATCCACCTTGATCTAATTAATTGGGCAAGGTTAAGACAGTACACAACTGTCTATATGTGGTTAGTGTGTACTCAGCAGTTTGGACCATAAAAAGAGGTTTGGGACCCCCTAGATGCTCTGAAAGTTAAGCAACAAGCGAATGTCCCGATGAGTTTCAGAGTTCCTTCATGGAGAGGGAAGAATCATGCAGTTCAGTCCACAGAGCACCACTCTACCAATAAGGATGTTCTGGTATGTAGTAAGGTTTATCCTCTTTCTGGAAAGGTAATCAGACACAGATCATCCAATAGTGATGATTAAATGGTAAATGGCTTACACTTATATAGCGCTTTCCAGCTGTACTCCTACAGCCCCAAAGCGCTTTACACTGCAAACATTCACCCACACACGCACACATTCACACACCGGTTGTCGGCGGAGCTGCCATACACAACGGCGCTGGCCTGACAACCGGGAGCAACCGGGGGATTCAGTGTCTTGCCCAAGGACACTTTGGTGGACACAGGAGGAACTAGGGTTCGAACCACTGACCTTCAGGTTCATGGGCGAACGCTCTACCAACTGAGCCACCTTCCCCCTATTCCCCTATTAAAGGAGCATGAGGCAAGAATAAGAAATGAGACTCATTAGCGCCACGATGACCGTCGGGGTTAGTGCAGCCAAGAGCGAAGCCGGCACAGGGGCGCGTGTGTAATCTCATGTGATTTTCAAATCAAGCTTTAAATATGACTTACAATGTTATCTTACCTGGTCAGTAGGAAATGAGCCATGTTAGCATCTGTTTTCAGTCCCAATTCAAGTTGAAGCTGCCTCCATGACTCAAACGCGTATCCAATGTTTACTCGTGCGCCGCGTCATTTGACGTCATTTGACGTCAGTTGACGTCAGTTGACGTCATTTGACGTCACATCCGCAGGACAGCGCAGGAAATTCCGGTCCGGAATTGCAGTACATTTTGCAGCACACAGCCTGTTCAAGGCAACGGAGAGATACGCTAGAGGGCTCATTCTTTTTGGTTTGGAACACTTCATCTGACATTATTACTAGAAAACTTAAAACGTATACGAATTTTTTTCATAAATCCTGCCTCATGCTCCTTTAAGGCTGGGCCCAGAGCTGATTAATAACTTGAGGGGTAGAGTTGCTTCCACAGACTGTCTGGCCATGTGAAGCTACAAGGGGTTAACTCATTGATGCTCCTGGGACAGCCAGATTACTGTGAGACAAAATAAACCCATCCATCAATTTTTTATACCCGTTTTTATCCTTTGCAGGGTCACAGGGGTCTGTTGGAGCCTATCCCAGCTCATTACAGGCAAGAGGCAGGGGTACAACATAAAGCTAATCTATAATCAAGTTATTAATCAATGCAGACTAAGACGGTAGAGATTTAATATTAAGTAAGCTGCATTTAATGGTCTTTTTGAATATATTAAATTAGTAGTCTTCGTTCTATGGGTTTTTTATGAACTGCAGAGCAGTAAGCTACAGAGCCTGCCACATTAAATTTGCCAACCTTTGACGACTACAGTCAAATGTCCCTACAAATAAGAACATATCTTTATAAATATAGTGTTTTGCTACAGCCTTAACGAGAAAATTTACCTCCCATAAACTAACCTAAGAGTGAAGAGCACTGCTACAATGATGAAAATAGAAGTGTGTGAAACGTTTGATGGCTCAAGTGTGATCTGGTGCCCCCACACAATTGTTTGCGTCCTTAAAAGACTTCTAAACAGCAACAATACAAAGCATACATAGTGTGTATTTGTGTATATTATGCAGATATTTACTTTCACCACCAACACCAGGCTGCCAAACCTTTAGAGCCAAACTCCTTCCTTCATGCGATCCCCATACAAGATGAATTCCATTGCTGTCGTCATGGCATTGTCATGGCAACCAGTGATGCCACCGCTCAGTCAACAGGGAGTGAAAGCGCAAGGTAGAGGGTGAGAGCATCGTGGAAGAAAGTCCAGGGAAATAATCAATCAGAAATTAGTCTACATTTATGGCAAATGACAGGAGGGGACTAAATATTTCATTTAAGCTGACCATTAAAAGGTTTATAATAATGTTTGAAAGCCTGCAAGTAGATGCTGACAGAAGTGTTACGAGTGTGAACATCACTATCACTCTTCTCTCTCTCTCTCTCTCTGTCTCTTCTCTTTCTCTTTCTCTCTCTCTCTCTCTTCCTCTCTCTCTCTGTCCTGAAGGGATACTGGAAAAAAGCTCAGATACACAGCAGGTACATGGTTAATTAATGGATATGACTATTTTGGGACTCTCTGCGAGCAACATTTGCCTGAGAGGGGGAAAAAATGCTCAGATCACAGACTTGACTTTTACCCTAAGGTAGATGGGTTTGTTTCTGTTTTTCATCAGGGCCATGACATAGATATATAGGGTAAATACAGCCATAAATATAACCATCATAAACCTAAATTTAGCTACAAATATAATTTCCTTGTACATCCAACTTCTCCGCACCATGTCAAATCTGTTTTGCAGATTCTGAATTAAACATAGATGAATTGTTCCATCCCATCTTTTTCTTAACCCAGTTTCCTAAGAGTTTTTAGATGTGCACACAAACATGGATGCATATTTCACCGTAATCTGAGACAGGAAAACCACTTTCCTCCATTATACTCCCTTCAGACTTGAAGCTACAACAGTAATACATTTGCACAGCAGGGGAGAGGACAGAGGAGCAATCAGAGGGACCAGCATGATGTAGGGAAGGGTTACAGGCAGTGATGCTTTACTGTACAGACTACACCCGAACACAACAAGTGCAACACAAATCTGCTTTGAAAGTAATTAAGCTTGTGCAAATGCTTGCATGACCTCTATGGATGATATGTGAGGATATTTCACAATGCTAATCAGTCAAAAAAGTGAACTTCACATCTCCGTATGGAAACTTTAAAGCCCCTCGCTCTCAGTGAAACTTGGATCAACTATTCATTCTCTCGTTCCGCCTCCCATCTGTCGCAGCATGGAGGGGGAGCGGGATTAGGGATTTCCAACAAATTGATATTTACCCAAATGATGCCTCCTTACAAATATGCCTCTTTTGAATGCCATGCAGTCATGGTGACCTTGTGGTATTCAAAATGGGCAGATGGGCATGTTTGTGGATGAGCTTGATACTCTGATGTGTTCCCTGAGCATGATGGCCCTCATCTCTTTCTCTGTGACTTAGATGAACCCAGCTCTTTCGACTTCCTGTACCTGATTGACTCACAAAGCCGGCAAAGAACTTAACCTGATTCTCACACAAAACTGTGCAGCATACTGTGTCACACCGCTGTATCTGTCTGACCGCTTTTTCATTCAGTTCACTGTCCGTCTTCAGGAGCAGCCCTCTGTTCCTCCACCTTTGGTCTGGTTCTGCGGATTATCTTGAAGACCTCCCTCCAAACCACCTTGCATTCTCCTCATTAGATGTCAGTGAAACTACAGAATCTCTTATGTTTTACCTTGAGCTCATGCCTGGAAAAACAGTGACCTTTATCCACAAAACCTGCTCGCTTTAAGCAGCCCTGTCTTCGACTGTCTGATACCCTCTGAATCTATACCAAACTCAGGGGAGATGAAAGACAACAGTGAAAAACGTCTTACCATGTTAACCTACAGAGTTATCAATCCCTCCCATCCTCATTTACATCCAGTAATGCTGCTAACAGAGCTTTTTACAACGATAAAAACTGCATCATACAGGTTCTTGTATCACTGCTATGCATAGATGAAGGAACAGCACCTTCAACTAAACCTCTCCAAGACCAAGCTCTTGGTCATTCCTGCCTGTCAGTCTCTCCATCAGCGTTTCAAAATAAACACAACCTCTACATTTATCACACCTTTCAAGGTTGGGGAAAATCTAAGTGGCATGACTGATGACGAGCTATCCTTCCCTATCCACGTTACTGCAATTACTCAGTCTTCCCAGTTTTCATTGTATAAAATACAGGAAATAATGTAGTACCTAACTAACTATGCTACCCAAGTCCCAGAACAGGACATGATTATCTCCCATCTCGACCACTGCAATGACCTCCTTTTGTAAAACTTTACAGATGGTCCAGAACAGGGTGGTGCATTTGGGTTTCAATTGACGTAAAAGGGCCCATGTCACTCCATTGCTCAATCACCTGCACTGGCTACCAGTAGCAGCAAAAAAATCAAAAATCACATGTCTATTATGCTATAAAGGGATATCTGAGTCTGTTCTCACCTACCTCAACTCAACCACAGAAGTCGGTTTTACTCCATCTATACCTGGCATATACACCTGGAGGAGTGATGTCCAGCGACCAATGGCCCAACCCTTATGTATGAATTTTTCCCATATGGAACGACCTGCCAATAACTATCAAAAGCATTTGTAAAAAAAAGCTTTTATATTGGCGGATACCCATGCTTAATACCCAAATTTAATACATTGTCCATCTTTTCTACATTAACTGACACAGGGTTGCATTTAATATAGACAGGATGACATGGGGTGGCAGGTCCTACGTGGGATTTGTTGACGACATAGACTGAGTGCAACCCACAAGGGAAATTTTTTGCAAAATAAAGAAAAACAACACATGGGAGGCCGATAGATGTTGGGTAGTATTTTCCGTGACACGCACCAGGATCTGCGATCCCAATCCACTGTCTTACAGACGTTGATTGGATATTCACATGCACCTACCTGTGGCACGGGACAATTCTCCACCGCTTTCCCGAGCTTCCACTTAGAAGAAAAATACACCTGTCTGACAGCAAAATTCATAATACTGATGTAGGGATAACGCATCACTCTACACCCACATGTTTTGCGTCAGGTAACGTGGATAACGGCTCATGACACGCCTCAGTTGGCTTCAGGCACCACGGAGGCAATAACTTTGCATTTACATTTCCAGGGAGAAAAGTGGGGCCTATTCTATAAACAGTAAGAGCAAGAGCGCCCCTCTCTATCTTCAACAAGCTTTTGAAGACACACCTTTCCATCTACACATACTCTCCCTTTAGAAATTCCACTTTTGGCATATTGCAAGTCTCCCCTTACTTTTTGGCTTGATCTTGTTCCACTATTTCTACGTTACTTTGGATAAAACAATGTGCTAAATACAAAGTAGTACAATGTAATGTGATCTAATAATAAAAACTGCAAAATGAAGTCAGGCTCTGTAAGGGAATGAGTTTCATACTGCAGGAAGCCTGGAACTAAAGACAAAATCCCTTAATCTACATTAGAATGCGACTGTTCCAGGTGGAAATTTAAAGATAATTGAGGAAAGAGTTAAAATGGTCAATAGAGTTTTAAGAAGGATAATAGATAAACTCCCTGTGACAGTGCAGGTTTTCAGGGAATATGGCTGTAAACCTCAGCAGCTTTACAGACACAATTGGTTTGAACATGTGGTCTGTTTCCAATCCCACAAGTCCTGGACTGGCTTTTATCACCACTGTCACATTATTGTCTGTGTAATTGCAGGACAGGCCTGGGCCAAAGCAGAAACAGGTATCTTTCCATTACGGTGCCCTCATCACATCCATTATCCAGTTCTGAAAGGGGTGTCTTGCTATTGATTTCCTCCACCTGCCCAAAGGTTGGTGAACAGCTGCTTGGTTAGACAGCCACATTACTCAGGGTGGACACTTAGCTGATATCAATAATCATCCGTTTCCTTCTTCTCTATTGGAATAACAAGGCCATACATCAGGCCCAACAGCCTGTATCTTACTGCCAAACTGCACAAGGCTCAAAGCTCGCAGCCCTTATTAGGTGATTTGGTCTCAGGTTGGACAAAGATAGAACAACATGGGTATATAGGATGGGACATAGGAAGGTTGTGTTTGTGTTTAGCTCTGAATACCAAGACATTTTGCTAATTCAGTTTGATTTCTGCACAAAGCTGAGCTGTTCTTGCCCTGAAACACCCTGTTGTTGGTCTTTGACACGGCGACTTTGGGAACACACACACATGTGACGTGCTTATTGATCCAGCTTATTGAGAACAGCCTTGAGTGCAATACACACCTGTCAGCAGCAGTCGTGCAGGTGTGTATTGAGTTTTTGTGTTTACTCAAAGCCATGCCAAACCCTGTGAAGGTTTAGGGGGGTTAGTGATAGCACAGGGACCAAGATAAAGTCAGTCAAAGCCCCTTTCTGCTGGTAGTTGTCAGTTACTCTCATCCCGCTAACCTTGAGGGGGTGGGGCCAGCCGGTCCGTGGGGAGGCAGAACCTGCCTCCACCTAGACAACCTTCTAGTGACAAACTCATAAATCCTCTGACAGAATCCTTCAAAAGCTCCCCAGAGAGTCCACAGACACCAAAGTTTAATAAGACGTACTGTTTTACTATATTTCAAAAATGCTGTCACAACTTCTGAAATTGTTGCTATCATTCCCTTTGATAGTTTGATTTCATTGTATTGTCTAGTTTTGTTTTTTCTGAACTCTTGCTTTTTATGCTGTTATCATATTGAGATGTTTGTTGTCATGTTTTCTAACATCTTTTTCAGTTGTGTTTTTAATGTGATTGTGTCTGGCATGATTCCTGTTTCCTCAAAGTGTTTTCTAGAATCATTTTCTGTCTTATGTAATCGAATGTTCACTTTCTGTTTTGTTTCCGGGTAATAAAAACTGAAAAACTGAAACTTTTGGGATTTTTTTTCAACAATTTGCATGTCTATGTTTTTTATGATTGTGATTCATAAATGTTGTCTCTGAGATATTGTTTCTCTCAAATTTCATCCTTTTGGCTTTGTTGTCATGTTCTGCACCTCAGGGTCTCCCTAGATTACCTTTTACAATTTGGACCGAAAATTGGACACCTAGGAATGTTTCAGGAATGTGTGCCTTTTGGGTAAATTCTTGCACCTCGGGAAAAGTAGCTCTTTGGTTTCAAGCCGCAGTGACTTCCATCATATGCTGCAGGCACTAATTCATGTTACCAGATCATCTCGGATGTTCAGCATTCTTTTTGCTCAGCAGAATGAAACCACCGTCGCCATGGGCACTCCATCAAGAGAAATCAGGCCACAAAGAACATTGATCAAATTTCTCTTCTTGTGCATCAGTTTGGTCATCTCTCTGTCAATCAACTTATGTACTCATGTTGCACATCTATATGTTTAAATCCCTCTGCGACATCACCAAAGACCTGACAATCTCATCAAATGATGGGCTTCCATCTATATATCCAAACCATTGTTATTACGCTCAAGCCGATTATCTCTCACACAAACCTGAATGGTGCCTGATCGGCTTACACGGTGGGTATTTGGGGATGTTGTACAGGACCACCTGATCATATGGCGCACCATCTCTGTAAACTGCGCCAACTGATGCCCTTGGCCCGAATACCTTACCTGCTGTCAATTGCTGATGGCGAGAGCATTATCGTTGTGGACAGATACCGGGGATCCTAAATGCTTTCCAATTGATCTCCAGCTCCAGCTCATCACTGACCCACAATAACCTTGTTAGTAAGCCCCGAGGGGATGACACACAAACAGCCAGTCTTCCTTTGGCGCTTGTAAGTGGCTTTTTCTCCTCTCTGCTGCTGTCGGAGCGGGTGTCTTTCATATTGTTCCTGTCATCGGGAGATATATTCCCCCCCGTTTTGTTTTTAATGTCCTTTGCTGTCACAGTGCTATCTCTGTCTTTGACAAGGAGTGAATGTATGAGAGAATAATTCAGGCCATAACAGTAAATCTTTGCCCAACCTGACTGCACTCATTTCCTAATGAGACACAAACGTAAATAACCACCGGTGGCGCCGGGACTTACCTCGCTTCTCCTTCCTTCCCTATCCCCCTGTTCAAACCAATCAATTCCCAATCAATCACATGCAATCACTGTCTGGCCGTGGCCGGAGTGTGATGGGCTACTGAGATCCAGACTAGAGGTGAATACAGACTCAACTGGGCGGGTTGGTCAAGCTGTAGGATTGATCGATGGTCGCTGTCTCAGCAGGCCAGCGGAGATGAGGCCATTGATGGGGACCCAGTCAGGCAGGTCTGGATTAATTAAAGTGCTGATTAGATAGAGGGAGGTGTGTTGGCACAAGGCAAGGACGAGGTGGAGGCCTATGATGATGAAGACGTAAAGCCTGGCTAGAGGTCAAAGGCTGACTGGGCGAGACTTTGAATACTGGCAGCCATTTCCTATAATGCCTTGTACAGTAGTCATTAATCTATTAAGGGGAAGGAGCTATACAGCGGTCTACCCTTCAGGAGAGACTTCTGACCTATTTCTGAAACGGCCCAAACTAAAAGATATATCTTACACAGAACTGCTGCATCTTAAATTATCAAAGCAATTGCTCATTACTCATATCCAAGCATTTAATTCTCTACTTGTCAATGAGATCTAATGTTAACAACTCAGCATGATATTTCCCCCAAAAAATTGCAGGTAAAATATACATTTTTGAAGTTAAGCTTTCTCATAGAAGCTAGTAAAGAAAAAGCAGACAGTAATTTTTGTGAGTTAGATATTCTCTGTTTGGGCAAACATTTTACATTTGTGTTAGACTCAGGGATGCCGCGCACCACATTATGTTAGATAAAAACCATTGAGCTTCTGTTTTATGGTCATTTTAACGCAGGGAAAAACATAAACAGAACAGGAAGGACTAAGCTAATGTACTACTTTTCCTTCTCTTGTATTTTAAATTAACATTCCTCCTTTTCGTAATAGCTGAGCTCAGAATATCTGTTGAGACAGATACTGGCGTAACCCGGTACGCTACATCACTTCATCTCTTTGAATTATTCATTTGTTTTTTATGTAACCGTGTTTTGATAAACTGGAGAAGGACAAGAGAGGGAATTGGGGGCAAGAGACAGAGGGAGTGGGTTAAAAATAGGTCACGCTGCAGAGATGCTCCATGACAACCCAGCTGCAATGGCAGATGGATAAAATGCAAAAGTGGAGCAAAATGACAACAAAATAATAAACCGAGCCAAATCGGGGCAAGCGACTCAGAGCTCCAGACGGACGGTAGTATGTAGAATGAAGAGCACGTGATAAGGCACAAAATAAGTTCAAAATATTTGTCTCTAACGGTTTATTCTAATTATGCAGTCTTTTGCTCATGCATGAGGAGTGCAAGGCAATGTACCCGAGTACTGAATAAGAAGAAAAAAACAGAAGCCTTGGCTGTGGTTTTACAGCGAAGACGTACCAATGAGTCCATTCAACGCATCGCTCATTAAAACACAAAGGCTCAAACATCCACTGTAGACAGTTATTTATTTTCACTCCAGGCCTCTCCCCACGGTATCAGACCTGCTTTCTGGCGCACATCACCACACGAGTCTGTGTGTATGTGTGTGTGTGTTTGGTTAGAAGTGCATGGTGCATTGTTGAAGAGGGACTACATTAAAGGTTTGACTTGTTCTTAATGTTCTGGGACAGACTGAGCTGCACTCTGACAGCTGGGGCGAGTCGGGTTTAAGCTGCAGTCACAACAGCTACACACATAAAATCCACACACATAACATATTGATCTTGCACGCACACACACACACACACACAAGAGCAAATTTGCCGTATAGCATACCACAATGCTCCGTAGCACACAATATCTGAACAGTTGTTGGGCCAAATTAATGAGATTCCAGTAATAATGCTCCTGCTTTCACGCAGATTAACGTGGACGCAGCCATTTGCAAGTGATCATTTTCCAGTTAGTTTGACATGGTATTAGTCTATGACAGCGTGAACAACTATATGACCTCAATGACATTAAGCTCATTATGTCTAGACAGAACAAAACACTACCGAACATCCTATTTTTCTCTGTTCCAGCCACCGGTGAGATTACTGCTACGCAAGGGTCCCAGTCTGCCATCTTCTGTGTCAAGATGAGTTTTTGGGGATGATGATAATGTCTGATGACGTCTGAGTCATGCAAGCAGACTGGGGATAACCCCTTGAAGCTCTCTCTTTCACTTGGGAGCCCCTCCCCCCTTGACCACGCCGGACCCCATGCGGCGCACAGCGGGACTGCCAGTTCGTACTTAACACCAGCAGCAGCCCCTCACGATCCAGCCCACTCCCCCATCCCCCAGCCCCTGGTCCCATCCCCCCACTCGATCCCTAAATCTGCATCACAATGAAGATGAGGGAGGAGGTGCACGAGGATGGGGGATTCGAGGAGCCAGTGGAGAGAAAAAAACTGAAGGTGGTGGGGGGGTAAGAGAGAGTGATGATCTCACAGACAGGCAGAAAAGAGTCCAGCCAGTAGATAACCCAGGACTGAGCTAATGAATTACTGTGTGTGTGTTTGTTCACAGCACTAGGGGGTAGGTGCATTAGCATGTGGACACATGCACGCAGGCAGATATAGCTCTCTGTGTGTAAAGCAAACACACATATATTTCTGGCGGGGGACTGGTTTTATCACACAAGCCTTTCTTTTTTTTTGATAAAAATGCAAGAATGCAACACCATCACATCAGGCATTGCAGTCTGTTATTTTGTTTTGTTTTACCTTTCACAGCGGGGGGTGTATCAACAAATCCCTGACCATTGAACTGGATTCACATAGAACACATTAATAAATCCTGAGCGTCACAGCATACGCTGATTTCAACTCTTTGAACCTCTAAGAGTAATCTCCTTCAGTCAGTCAACATTTGTAAAGAACATTTGAGGCAGACTTTTAAAAGGTTTTTACACATAAATTATATATATATATATATACAGTATATATCCTTCCATGAATACTGTTGTCCGAGAGAAGCAGTATAGGCTTTGTCACATGTGAAATTCCTGATCTGATCTGGCCACTGATAAGCCAGCAGCTGCTAACTAATCTAACCAAACACAGCAAACAGCCAGAGAGCCAATAAAGTTGCTGGTTTCCAATTACAGGGTTTTCAATATGAAACATAGGAGCAAATACCACTTGGTGCCTTATAATCAGGAGTTTTGATGTCATTGTGGTGACACCATCACTGAGCAGTGACGCGGGGTCACACACTAAATGATCTGACCACAACTCTGCCCCTCTGTTCTCCAAATTAAAGGGGACCTATTATGACATCTAATACATATTTTAAACAGGCCTTGAATGTCTTAAAAACAAGCTTTTGATTGTTTTTGCTAAATAAATTAGAAATTCAGTCCTAAGCCATATCTTTAATATCTTCCCTGTTTCTAACCTCCATCTCTATGAGGGATTCTGAGTGGGCGGGCGGCTATGATAATGAGGCTGCCTGACGTGATGACACGAATGACGCGATACACCGCTACGAAAAAATGGTAGAAGCTCCGGCCGACGGAGTTAGTTGTGGGGGTAGTTTCACGCATCGCTCCCGTCGTTACGTAACGACAGGAGCAGAATCTGAACGGCTCGTAGAAGTCACATCACACTGGACGGCTCATCCGGACGGATGTACAGACACTGCAGAATTTGGTTGCTTTCCTCCTTCTCTGAGTTGGCAGGCTGAGGGGAGACCACTTTATATATGTTAAAGCTAGAAAAAACGTGTTTTTCATAATAGGTCCCCTTTAAGTCTTAAACATACGTAAGCGAAAAGTGACACGAGAAATTATGCTAAACCAGAGGTGAATTCAAAATAATTAATTTGAAAAGTCGCTGAGGGAAAACAAGAAGGGTACAACTTATTTGTCTGGTGACTTGTTGCCACGTTGCTGTGCCCTCTCATCATCTGTGCAGCATCTTCCTCCTTACTTCACAGGTTTCTTTTCCTCATTACTCCCTTTCACGTATTGATCACAGCATAAGGATGCAGTAGAGATCCCCTCTTCGTTCTGCCTCCACTCTCCATCTGTGTATTTAATGACTCCACGAAGGCACAATATTCCATCCACGGTGTGCTTTTACAAACCATTATAGCACTCCACAATTTGAAAATGGTCCTCCGAGTAAATATGCGCAGGAAGAGAATCGAAATATTGAGTGGGGTGCGTTTGACTCTATTTTTTATTGTTTTTTTCATTGTAATGTTTTATTCAGTGATATCTGAATAAACTTGTCAGTCAGTACGTTTACATGCACTAAGAGAAAGTCAAATTATTGCCTTAGTCCGACTGATATTAAAGTTTTAAAAGCCATGTACAGACCTAAGTTGGGCTGCAGTTCAACCGAACTGGAGCTCTTGGGATCGAGCTATTAGAGCCAGATTATATGGTTTTAATTCCAGCTATTCCGGCATGTAAAAGCAAACCACGGTTAGCCGAGCTATTGACTGGCCTGGGACGAAAACACGGCAGTAGGATTTATAACAGTCACGGCATGACAACAACACAGTAGAAGAAAAGAAAGACTTTGCGTGCATCTTACGTGCAATCAGGCTAGTAGAGCTGCTGCATTGTTGGCATCTTCGGGGCGTTGTGTTTCCTCCTTCTACGTCTGCTTCAAATCCGCCACGTTTGTTAACTAATTGTTTCCACCTGCTTGTTTCCATGGATCACACGAGGCAGTGATGGCCTCAGTGCCCCCGTCACTACTTGTGTTTGCTGGAGACGGGAGCTCCAGTGGGAACAAGATTCGGCACTAACTTCAGCCTCCAGGTTCTCCAGGTTCTTAAACATGGCAAAAGCTGAGTAGCTAGCCAACGTTAGTAACACGTCCTGTCAAGCCAATCCCTTTCTATCCGACCAATGTGGTTGAAAACCTTTTTTTTCATCTTTTTCCAGCAGCATCATTAGCCTGGTTGTCCATATTGTGTAATTTTAGCTAATGTGATAGAAATGTTTTTTTTACACGGTACAGTTGTTCTGGATGTGAAAACTATCTGTGGAGAGAAAACCCGCTTTTTGAACCAGGCTACAAATATGTTTTATTTCTGCTGGGAAACTGGACATTTTAACACGGTAGTCCGTGGAGATCGCTGCACTTTTGGAGCCAGCCCCTAGTGGTAAGTTAATGAACTGGATTTTCAACCGAAAGGCCTTAGCCTATAAACTAGTGTATAATGTTGGTGCCGTGGAACAACCTGGGAGCCTCCCTGTGATATACAGCAGTCCCTTAAAGCGTGTTGAGGGAGGAAAAACAAAAGCAGATGCTTCAACACGTTGTGACCACATGTAATGCTAACAGCACATACAGTAAAGGTAAATCATAGCGCAGTCGAAGTAAAATCAAAGAACTCAGCTTCCCATGCAGAGGACACAAATTTTCTACATATTAGTGACGCTGTTTGTCAGCTTTGAGGGTCTAGATGTTAGTTTTTTCTCTCACCTTGTGACTTCTAACCATATCAAAGATCTCATTATTCATGCTCCAACTGCAAATATTGACAGAAATATACAAATGGTTTGAGGTATTGACTAAGAAAACAATCCGTAACAGCTTTTACTATAAACCTGTTACACAGGATTATTATCTGAATGCTGTCCTGCAGACGTGAAGCTTTTTTTAAGAATAGCTTTGGCTGTCATTGTTAAATGTGTTAAAGATGGGTTTCTTCTATAGTATCTAAAGCCTGGTGCGACTCCCATGGTGTTATATGTGCACAGGGTGGAGAAAATCATTGCACTGAGATGTGCGAGGCATGAAATTGGAGGATCAGGGGAGGAAGAACACGCTGTGATGATGATAAGTAAGATGATGGCACACTGACCTAGTAATGGTGCAGCGCGGCTGCCAGTGGGGATGAACCGCCCCACTACTACTGTACACCCCGCTTTGACACAGACATGCAGTCGCTAACACACATCGACTGCACACTCTTCTCCCTCTGCCTCCCTCATCCACATTTCCTGTACGCTCCAACCCCTCGCCCTCTCCTCTCGCTCGTCCTGACCATATGTTTTACTCCTCGCTTCTTCCACACCTGACCTACATGCTACCACAACAGATAGAAAACCAGGTTCTGCTGGGTGGCTCGGCCCAGAGCAAGAATGAGCAGAAGATGCAAATGAGAGAAAAATAATTTATGATGCGGAAGAAAAAACATACAGTTTGACAGCGAGGGAAGGGGGTGGGGAGAGTAAAGGTTGAAAGGAAACCAGGGTTCATGTCCCCTGTGGTCGCAGATCAACAGATAATTTTTGGTTTGGTAAATTGTTGGGAGTCGGATTCATTTTAAATAAACAAACCCAAGATGATAAGACAAACAAAAAACAACAGCAAAGCCATATCTTCTTCCATTCTCCTCCTGACGGGGTTCCCACCAAAACACATCAGCCCGAGACGTTAGGCGGACCGGTAGTTGCTATGGTAACCAGCTCAGTGGCATCGCTGTGCGCTGGCTGGGGGGTTTGCGACACGTCTGCCACCTGAGGAGAGAGCTTCAGGTCCTTACGAATCCAAACAAAAAGACTCAGGGACAGCTTCTTCCCCAAAGCTGTGAACTTTCTCAAACAATAAACTACCTCATACTGTGCAATATTTTCTATTTTCTATCCATAATATTCCAATATTCCTTACCTATCTATGTGCGATACTCTTCCATCCCTTCAAGTGCAATATTCCTCCACCCATTCATGTACATTTTTATCCTCCCATTCACTCTTTTTTTATAGTGTATATATATATTTATGTTTCCTGTTTTTCATTTTGTTATTTACAGTACTTGTTTACATAGTCTTTGCATGTGTGCACTTTTACGGAGCTGCTGCCTAATTTCATTGTACCAGTATAATGGTAATAAATTCTTTCTATTCTATTCTATTCTATTCTATTCTATTCTATTCTATTCTATGAGGAGAGAGGCAGGTGTCGGGGAGAGAAACGTGCACACCTCTACAGGGCCACTGCTGGTCCTCTCCATCTTCAAGGGTCGGAGTTTCAAACCTCCCCAGTGAGGTCAGTGAGGGGAGCTCAACCTGAGTACTGGACATCCTTCCTCTCATCCCGTCCTCGTCTTCACCTCTGACAGTGGCTGCCGGACCCTGACAGATACCCCTTTTACACCAAGCTGGTTCCAGGGCTGGTTCTGGGCTAGAGCCAGACTTAGCACCAGTTCTTTGGTTTTACACAGCCTAAGCACCGGCTCCTGGCTCTCAGAACTGGTGCTAGACAAGAACCAACTCTTTGCTGGTCTAGAGCAAAGAACCATGTTACGTCGGGGGCTACGTGCTTACGTCAAGGGCTGGGGGCGGGGCTGGGGGCGGTGTTACTGAACAACCAAAGCAGAGTAAACACGGAAGAGCGCCGTTTTTAAACAACGGAGCGTTGAAGACGGCGGTTAAGTTAGCAGACTCTTTTATTATTACATCCATTTATTTATTGCAGCACAGCGTAGTCCTCCATTTTTGTTGTGGTGACTGAATTTGGCGCTAGTTGTACCGGGAAATGGTGACGTACACAGACGTATACAGAAACGTGATGACGTGGCTCTCTGGCTCTCTCACCAGCTTGTGTAAAAGCAAACGGTTCTCAACCGGTTCTTACTTAGAACCAACCGCGAACCGGCTCTAGCACCAGCACTAGCACCAGCCCTGGAACCAGCTTGGTGTAAAAGGGGTAAGAGAGATATGTCTGCACCCCCCCCACCAAGATGGCTTCCATGTGCTGCTTTGTGGCTGCCGGCTGGTGAGGGCCTTTTTGCAGTCAATAAGCCAGTTGATGAAATTAATTAGCATTACAAAGGGCATTCTTTTAAGTCCACGCACCCCTATTCATTTCTGTGAGGAGGGCTGTGCACCTGATTCTCCTTGTAATTAGGTGCTTGGCAATGCAAATGTTGTGTTTATGCCCATCCAGATCTAACATATAAGGTTTAATTTGCATCTCAGGAGACAAACAAGGCTGTTTTTAAACATTTGAGACACATAAAATTACATTTTTTTCCCATTTTTTTTCCTTTATTTTGCAGCATCTTTCGACTTTCCAGTTTTTTGCCCTAGTTTATTTATTTTTTGAAATCTTTGTTATGATTGTACCTCATCTTGTGGTTGCACCTCATTGTATTTGGTGCTGAGCTGTTAGCTGTGCAACAACATTGCAACTATCACAATAGGAACGCACACAGGAAGCAGCCTTCGCTCTTGTTTTAGTAATTGTGTATGCATGAACTGCTGACAAACTGAGGAACCTTGGGAAATCACATATTCATCACGCTCATGTGCTCAAGTAAACAGTTCAAGGTGACTGAGCTAAACCTAACTTTTCTCCTCCCCAAAGCTAAAGGAGCCCCAGAGGCCCGTTTCTGAGTCCCTCGCTCCTCTTCTCTCGACTCCTTTCCCTCCATCTCTTTTCTACTTGTGATGCTCATCAGTTTGCTCACTCAGACTGAGAGACAATGGACGCTTTTTAGTGAGTATTTCAGAGCTCCTCCTGTGTCAGGGCATGAAAAATGGGCAACAGCACAAATGGGAGCATTGAGTGGCTCAGAAGGAGAGAAAACAGAGCGAGAAGAGGGGAAGGAGCGTCGTGGTCTACGTGACAGAAATAAGCCGGCAGGTCAAGGCCAAAGGAAGTCCCCTAGACACTATTTATTGCATTACTTAACAAAATCTGGACATCTTAATTATGTGTAAGCTACATCTCTGTGTGTCGTATAACATGTAATTGGCATTTCAGTGTCACTGTCTGCTCTGTGTAGTTTCTGTGCTCTGTACAAAATCACTTATGTTGATTTGACAAACATCTCATCGCACAATGTTCACTGATGTTTTTTAAACCGGGAACAGTTTACATTACTTGTAAATACTGGGGTAGGTCGGTCACAGCTGATGGAAAAAGCGAAGTAGTTTAGGAAGAATACGTTGAACGAAAAATCCAGCTCTTGAAGGAGTATATGAGTTTTGCTTTTAACAAAGTGTGTTTTTGGGTTTCTTCTGTTTTAACAGGAAATACATACTTATGTAGCAGCAATTGGTGCAACATGAGCCATTTCATAAGAGCTTTAAAATGTGGTTTTATGGTCAGGAATATAAGCAGTTCACAGAGACGGTGTTGGCAAAAGCGACACCGCCGACCGAGCGCTGCGCTGACTAATTCCTTAGAACCAGATCCCATTAATTGCGATATTATTCCGAGATATTACTTGATTGAGTTTATCCTGAGGCATTCAGTTTCCAATATTTGACTGGCTGCATGCATTTTGTTGCAAAATCAAAATCCATTGCTCTACTATGCACACACTTTGGTTTTATGACCGCGCACAAGAAAGTGGGCGTACTGGGAACACATTTGGCCCATCAGATGCTTTGGCAGCATTTTTGGTTGCCAGTTAACAATCGGGCTGGTATTCAAATCTAAATAAAAACAAACAAAAAAGAGATAGATGTGAGGAAGATGAAAAACCACTTGAAGCACTTACCCACTCCCCAACTGTTGAATGTGCCAAGACTTCACAATCCGGCTTCACGAGTTACGTTTCATTCACATTCAAGAGATAGCGACTGAAAGGGTTTTGGGCAGAAGAAACTGGACCGAAGATGCAAATGTGGGAAACCAACATTCCTTTCATCGAGCAAGGCTTTCTGGTGCCAAGTGAATGTGTAGGTGTCATGCCTGAAATACCTTCCCCGGTGTTCCTCTGCTGCAATATAGTGATGGATATCTGACCAGGTCTCAACTAAAATACTTTCCACATGACAGTCGTTCTTCCAACACAGTCTGAACTGCTGCAGTCACGTTGACGGACAGCAGCGTTTGGGTAGTTTGACTTCAGCTCATCTGTTGAGCGGAATCTGATAGATTATGTTAATAACTAAATAAATAACAGAGCTGTATAGTTATTTCATATACAGTATCTAACTAAATGAATAAGAGAGGACTGTTTATAATATTTTGAGCTGCTGCTGAAGCTTCTGCTCTTCATGAACCACACGTTCAACCGTTCCCATGTTGCATAGTGTAACGTAATGTGACACTTGTTGTTAAGAGAAAAACTGCAACTCTTGAGGTTCTTTCTCCTCTATATGATCAGAGCTCGGTTGTTACAGTAATTCATTCAAACCCTCACAAGAGTAACACTGACAGTTCAAAGAGCTTTGACATGGAGAAAAGCGATCGTTTCCGCTGCTTCCATCTTGATAACTTGTCAGATCTGCAGTAAAACGATAGCGGTCAAAGTTGCCACAGTGTCAGTAAACTAAAATTGATAGTGCATTAAATGAAAAGAAAATCAGTTCGAATTAATTGTATGATAATTTCCCGTCTACTGAAGATTCATCCTCGAGACAGCCCGTCCTGGGCTGAACAGCGGGGGGACTGCATGTCTCACTTTGATCACACAAGGAGCATCTTTATGAAATCGGACAAGCTTAATGTATAGGCTTCACCAGAGCCGGGAACGACTCCAGCATCCCACATCAGAGAGCTGCGAGGAATTCAAAGTAAGATTGAGATATGCACGCTTGAGATGGAGAGATTGGGGCTTTTTAAACACACCATGTGCTTCTCTGCGTTGAGTAATTGGGACTATGTATGGAATGGTGTTGGCTGGTTAGAGGGTGCAGATTTTAAACCCCTCGGGGCGCATTGCGCTCTGTGAGGCTCCGACGTCTGAATAGCCAGAGATCATTCTCTGGGTGGCGTATGCATGCCTCACATACCAGAACTGTGACATGTTTATGTGAGTGTGTTTTTCTGTTTGGAGATGTTGTGTGTGCAGTCAAAGAGGTGGAAACAATGGCAGAGGGCCAAAGATGCCTACGAAGAATGAGGAAATCGTGAAGGCCGTGAAATTAAGCTTTTTTTTTAAGGATGACAAACAAACAGTGCGCCATTTTGTTAACATGGGTTCATCTGTGGGTAAACGAGCCCTCGCCTCCGGGAAGAGATCACTTGACTAAAGCTGCCACAATTATGAGATGCTTTTACAGGAATAAGCTGCCATTTATAAATGCACATTTCCATCTTTTGGCGGCCAGGGATGAAGTCTTGCAAGTCATCTTAAAGCATGTGACCCTTGACCTTGCTGTGTCACAAGAGGGGTCCTGGAAAAAAACCCAAACTGCTGTGTCACTGCTGTGATCATGGGACTGTCTGGTCAGCCTAAAGGACCTCATTACCATCTGACAGGCAGATTCACAGTCTCCCCATCTGCGTTGGTGACAAAGCAGCCACAGTGCCATCCACCAAGTCGCCAAGTGCCTGTTATGTAAGTGGTGTACTCTTGGAAATCTGGTCCCATCACTCAGGATACAGAAGAGGCTATTAAAATTCCTCTTCGTTCATTGATGTGCTGTTTCCTTACGCTGAAGAAAACCCCATTATCTACCAGTTTTATCCATCCTTCCATTTTCTATACCCGCTTTATCCTTTGCAGGGTCACGGGGGTCTGCTGGAGCCTATCCCAACTCATCATAAAATAAAAAATAAAAGAGAATAAAACACATTGCACGGAAAAGGTGTCAAGAATTGTTGCAAGTGTAATGACAATGAAAATAAACTTAATTTGCATAACTGTTTTTAAAACAGAGTTGCCATAAAGGTACAGCCTGGGCAGGTTGCCAGTCCATCGCAGGGCCACATAGATACAAACAACCAGACATACTCACACTCACACCTACGGGCAATTTAGAATCACCAATTAACCTAGTATGCATGTTTTTGGACTGTGGAAGGAAACCAGAGTACCCAGAGGGGACCCACGCAAGCTGCAAACTGCACGCAGCCCGTCGGCCGGGGAGTCGAACCAGGAACTTTCTCGCTGTGAGGCAACAGTGCTAACCACCAAGCCACCGTGCTGCCCTCTACCAGTTTCATTCAAATTAAATTAAGAAGAGAGAGAAAGAGAGAAAAAAAGTGATCTCAGTTTTATAGCTTTGAAGAGGCTAACTTGAATGATTAATTTATGTCCCCTATGCTCTAACACTGATATTCGTACTGCCAGGGTGATAACTCTCAGGCTGGGAATTTTTTTGCGATTTTGCATCCACTTTGACATCCCTTTGCCACCTTATGTCCGAGATATTTCGCATAAAAATAATTGGTATGAATGAACAATTTTACTTGAAAATTTACGGAAGACTTAGGGCCAGTCAGGAGAAAAATTAAAATAATATTTTAGAGGAGGAATTTTTTTTCATTATGCACTTCGAGAAAAAAGTCGAAATCGAGAAAAAAGTCAAAATTTCGAGGAAAAGGTGGAAATGTCGAGAAAACAGTCGAAATTGTTGAGATTAATGTCGAAGTACAAATTCGAGAAAAAAGTCAAAATGTATTTCATTCAACTTTATTCTCGAAATTCCGACTTTATTCACAAAATCTTGACTTTATACACAAAGTTTCGACTTTATTCTTGAAATTGTATTTCAACATTAATCTCAACATTCTGACTTTTTTCTCGAAATTCTATTTGAACATTCTTGACAGCGCACCGCTCCGCTATTTCCCGTTTATCCCGGCCAAAACAAGATGACATTATATAATATTAATATACGAATATTATAATATTAATATTATAATATAATATTATATTAATATTATATAATAATATTATTATACTTAATATTATACTCATGACATATACGTATCACTTAGCAACCAAATACCGCTGCATTGCATTGTGGGAAGTTTCTGCTTAGCTAGTGTCCATCAATCCATACTAATAAATTATCCGGAATGAGTATGGATAGCGCATACTATTGAGTACGTACTAATGTTTCGGACATACTAAAAAATCTCACATACTGTTTTTGCATACTCATTAGGGTGGAAGTATGGACTTTCCTCTCTCAAATATTTTTTCTCCTGCATGGCCCTAATACTCTTCCGTACTAATTTCTGTCAGACATCTTAAACATTGAGGCAGACAATTGCAGAGCCGGCATAAAGGAGGCCCCGCCCCCCGCTGCTGATTGGTGGAGGCCCCGCCCAGGGGCGGAGCCTGAGCGCGGGTTTGGAGGCTCCATTGAAATAGCCAGTCGTCTCTCTCACATCCTTCAATTTGAGCTCAGCCGCTGTGGGGTTTAACACTCGTAGCGTGGGGGGGTTTGTGTCGTTCCCAAAAACCTTGTAAGAGAGAAAGAAAGGAGATCAGCTCGGATTGTTCACCTCTTTGGGGTCAAGACCTTAACCATCCTCAGAACTGGATATTTGAAACTCAAAAACTCTTCCAGTGGGGGTTTTCTTTTTCGATTTTCTTTTCCTTTTTTTTGTTGAGGTCGCCTGAAAAAAAAACAAAAATTAAAAAAAGATGGGAGCCCAGTTGTCCAAGGGTGGAGTAGCTGCTGAGGGGAAAGCCGCGGCCGCCGAGCCTGCTGCTGCCAAAGCCAACGGCCAGGTGAGTGAGTTGGGTGCGCAGCCACATGGCACCCAACGCCCACTGGCAGCATGGGTGCCATTCCTTTCACCGACACCCCAGAGCAGACACACACTTAATGAAAAACACAAATCAAACTGAATTTGAGTGTCTGGGTTGTCAGACTATGTCAGACTATCAGCCAGTGCGCGTCTCCGCTCAGTGCGCCCCAGACATGCCTTTTGTTAAATCCGTCTGCCGGTCCCACGGAGGCGCGTTTAAAACACTAAAATGTTCACGGTGGTGGTGGTTTCGGGTCCGGAGGCGTGTTTGCACCGTGTTTTCTGTCATGAGTTAGGGGGTTTTTGCCGGTCTGATCGCGGGCTGTGCGTCGAACAAAGGATGTGAGGGCGAAGTAAAGGGTGCGGAGGATGCAAATGCGCTCCGCTGGAGGCGCATGTTGCGCCGCTGCGAAACAAAGCGCGCCTCGTTTCCACCTGCGTTTCCGCACATTAAATACAGCTCTACGGAAATGAATAAAACATTATGTGATTGTTTTTGATTTGATGGAATAAATAAGAGTTTGCCATACTATTAAATGAAAAGTGTCGGTAAACATGTATGCCCACTCTCACAGACGCTTTCTTCCTTATCATGCGCAGCATCTTCAATTTTAAACTCTTTTTCTTCTTTGTAACTTGTTGTTTTCTGGTCAAACGGAGCTCTTGAGTGGTATTTGTGAGCCCCATTTCGTGGATGAGAGCAGAAACCGGGCTTCACGGGCATTTCTTTGTTCCCCTGCTTACTGGCTGACTCGGTAGTGATAGTTAATACAACAGTGCCACCGTGTGGCTGTCCGAAGTAGTGCAGGCAGTTGTTGAATCTCACCGTCAGTTATCAAGTTATTCCCTGCCACATTACTTTTTTTAAAGTATATCGATTTCCCCGTTAGATTTCCATTAGTACATTTTTCAGGTGTTGATTTTGTTCCATCTCGATAGTTTTGATCCGTAACTAATCAGTCCTCTGCCCTGCAGGAGAACGGCCATGTGAAAACCAACGGTGATGTCTCGGCCAAGCCCGATGGGGAAGTGGCTGCCGTGGACGGAAATGGCACTGCCGAACCGGCCAAGGAGGGAGAAAGCAGCGCCGGAGACGCCATCGAGCCGGCTCCGGCTGCCGAGGGCGAGGCCGCCAAAGCGGAGGGCGAGGCCTCTAAAGAGGGCAAGAAGAAGAAGAAGTTCTCCCTCAAGAATTCCTTCAAGTTCAAGGGTATCTCACTGAAGAAGAGCAAGAAGGGCAGTGAGGAGGGCAAGGAGGAGGCCACTTCTCCCACAACCGAGGACAAGCCCGAGGAAAACGGCCATGCAGCCAAGGAAACCAAAGAGGAGACGCCAGCCACGGAGGCCAAAGAGGGCGAGGCTGATGCTGCGGCCGCTGCTGCGGCCGCTGCTGCGGACGCCCCTGCTGCCCCTGCACCCGAGGGAGAGACCAAAGCTGCAGAGGAGGCCCCACCAACAGAAGCTGCCCCCGCCGAGGAGGCCGCCGCCGCCCCGGCCGAGGGCACGACACCAGCAGCCTCTGAGGGAGAGGCCAAGGCAGAGTGACTGCACCCCGCCAAGGCACCTGAACTGATTTTTCAAGATTAAAATATATAAATATATATATGAGAGACCCGTGCCACGTCCTCAAAGTTATAAACAAAACTACAAAAGAAGACGACAAAGGAATATATCACATTTGCTGATTCAACCACCAGTTCACTGCCTTTTATTAGTTCTTCGACAGACGGAAACTCACCGGGCCCTCTCGTGATGACAGCGTCGGCTTGTGTCGTCCCATCCCCCTCATGGTACACACAGGGACTGGTGTGCGGCGAAGGTAATGGATTGGATGTGGAGCGAATCAGGAATACTGACTTATTTTCCCAATTCATGGAGAAGCATCCTTTTTAACAGCGTGGCAGCCCTATAACATCTTATATTTCTTTTCTCTTCCATTTTGGGATCTAAAAATTTTTTCGCCGTTTGTGGAACGGTGCCGACCATCGCCTTCACTCGAAATGACTGTTATAAGGACACATGAATCTTTCAAATGATCTTATTAATTTTTACATTTCCTACATTTTACCCCAGAAAATTTCAAGTATTTTGTCATGTATAGAAAAAGTGAAATCAAGGAGGGGAGGCGGGAGAAGAGCTATGTCTTTATTCGTGCATTTTCATTCTTTTTCTGGCTAAAACCACATTCAAGCTTCTTGAGTATTGCAGTGTTCACATTTCAGTCTGTGACGCAAGGGTTTGGGGTTGTGTACAAAATGTGAGCTTTTTATCTGCAAACTGTCTCTGTAAATATGTTTTGGCCAATATTTTTGGTTCTCTTTATTTTGCTATCATTTGAAGATGTTAATGGTTTTATTGTAACTTTTAATAAGGGTAAATAAATGTTTCGATCCCCTCCGTTTGTGTTCTGCCTTCTGTTTTACATCCTCATCATAAACTGACACTAGACTGGAGGAATACAGTTGCATAAAAATAAAGACTGCACATACTTTCCTAACTAAAGTGTTACTGGTATAAACTCTGCTACAGATTAGATGGATTCTCAGTAATATTGATTTAAATATTCAAATGAAGATATTTAAACTACTAAAATAACTCAATAACTATCAAAAAAGGTTGCTTTCACATGAAGGAACCTCATACTCCATGTTACTGTAACATGGCCTTTTGCCTTACAATACTCATCCTTCACGTGCATAAACAGATTAATAGAGGTGATGGCAGTATATGGTGTGCCCTCCTCTCAAAATGAGCAGACGTGAAACATTTGGAGAAAATAGACGATAAATTAACTAACTTATTAACGATAAATTAACGATAAGTTAACGATAAATTAACGATACCTCACATAAATAATGGTGAGTACATTTAGCTGTGTGTCTTACAGCTCAGCTTATAGAAAACAGGTAGCAATTTTCTACTCCTCTTAGAATAATGAAACAGGAGCTGATGGTTCACACCTCGATAAAGCAATGTTGTAAGTGAGAGCCGATGAGAATCCATGCCAATATATATATATATATATATATATATATATATATATATATATATATATGTATACATATTTTTTTAAACAAGGAAGCTAAGAAGTCAACAGGTCACGGTCTGACCGGGGTTCTTTTTTATTTGTTGGTCTCTGGCTCCCTCTGGTGGCCAGAAATGTGTACTAGACTGACGTTCTCTCCTTTGCATCTAATACACGTAAAAAATTCGTTGCTACAGTTTCTAATTATGGTGTCGTCTTTCAAAAGAGGTCCGAACATTACAGATCAAAATGTTCGGACCTCTTTCTACACCTCGTGTTGTATATATACAAAAACGATCTGCTAGCACGTGACTTGACGAGGTGGCCGAGTGGTTAAGGCGATGGACTGCTAATCCATTGTGCTCTGCACGCGTGGGTTCGAATCCCATCCTCGTCGAGAAGTAACACTTTTCAGTTTTCTAACATAAAATATATCTTTTTTAGGTTTTAGTTGTCATTATCATTAAATATTACTTTCAATGCAGTTAATACTGTGGAAAAATGTTTTAGCTCCATTTCAACTTGTTCTTAACTGTGCTCTAAAGTAGACTTATAGAGCGGGCAGCTCTATGCTAATGTCAGCAAACATTGAGTTTAAACTTTAATCGTAGTACTTTCACGAAACTCTGGCTCTGTTTTTCATTCCATCAACACTCATACAAAAAGCATCACTGTTGCATGATTTTCATCACAATAGAACATTATAATATCTCAATAGCGCATTTTGATCTCCCTTCCCAAAGGCAGGTTTGTGCAACGTATGTCTGTAGGATATCAAAATACCAGAGAGCCGGTTAAGAAAAAGCATTTTAGACCCCCATTTTAACGTTCAAAAAGGACTCTTGACACAGCAATAAGCATAAAGAACTAACCTTACCTCATCCATCAAAACTGCAGCTTCAAGCTCACACTTTGTACAAGAGAATGCATGCATGGACTCTGTGCTCTGAACTCACTATGAATAGTGGAAACCTAGATTTTATGGATATACATATCTCCTAGGACAGCCTTTCTCAAACTTTTTTCAGTCATGACACCTTTCAAAAGTGAAAAAAATCTCACGACACCCCAGAGTAAAATATAATTAAAAACCACACTGCATCGCTGTAAATGCATATGACGCGCACGTACGGTGCGCGTCGCCGCGTAGCCTATGGCGTACCCTATGCCGTAGACTCTGCGTCGATTTAACACAGAACCATAATTCAGGCTTCACTTTGAACGGCGCACGGCACATTTAAAACAAAAAAAAAAAGACGTTTATATGCGCCTAATGGTCGTCAAAATACGGTATCCTTTTTATTTATTCATTCATTCATAGGCAAAAAGAATGTATTTATGTATGCATTCATATGAAATGTCAGAATAGGTAATTTTTTGAAGACACCCCTAAAGCAGTCAGAGGACACCCCAGGGTGCCGCGACACCCCTGTTGAGAAAGGCTGTCCTAGGATATAGGCTACATATATTTTAGGGATCTCTAATGCTTTTTAGGGATCTAACAGGCTTACTTGTTTCAGGGTTAAAAATATATAATTATTGGCATATTGTAAACTGCTTAAAAACCTATTCCACCTTATTTTGAAATGTTCTGTTATAGTTACTCTTTAGTTACTACAACATCCACCTTTTGAAATCAGCTGGCTTGAAAAAAAAGGTAACAGCATTGACTCTTCTATTAAAGATGAATAAAAGTCTACTCTTCTCTACCCTGCTGGTTGGTAACAGGTATCCCAGTCCCAAGAAAAGATTAATATGCCATTCATGCAGAGGTGTCAAGTAACAAAGTACAAATACTTCGTTACCTTACTTAAGTAGAAATTTTGGTTATCTATACTTCACTGGAGTAATTATTTTTCAGACGACTTTTTACTTTTACTCCTTACATTTTCACGCAATTATCTGTACTTTTTACTCCTTACATTTTAAAAACAGCCTTGTTACTCTATTTCATTTCGGCCTTTAAAAAAAACTATCCAGTTAAATTGCTCCATCAGGATAGAGTGAATTTGGTTGTGGTTGTTTCAGATGTTCTTGTCCAGTTTTGTTCTTACATCCGTTCCCTCAGATTCCTGCAACTAAACTTGGATGTACATTCCAATAAAGGTTAGGATAAATGATAACATGCCTCTGAAGTTTGACTTTTTGCACCATTGCAATACTTATAGGCAACTAGTCATATATCCTGCTCTCTGAAACACATGTTAATGCTCAATAGTACACATATATGGTTCTTTAATATATTTGCATTATACTAAGATGCATTCATTTTCAATGGCTTTTGTCCTTAATGGCTTTTTTTCCCCCTTACATTACTTTTACTTAGTAGTAGTTTTGAAACCAGTACCTTTATACTTTTACTTGAGTAAAAAACTTGAGTTGATACTTCAACTTCTACAGGAGTATTTTTAAACTCTAGTATCTATACTTCTACCTGAGTAATGAATGTGAATACTTTTGACACCTCTGCATTCATGGCACGTTGGAATGCCAAACTGATACAATTTTCAAAATTATTTGTTTCATTGTCTCTTTTTTTATTTTCTTTATTCTGGAATTCAGCCAGTAAACAGACGGACAGAAGGCAATGACTCTTGTGTTGACTCCTGCAGCCAGTGAGAAAGTGTCTGGCATGATGTGCTCGAGCTGAGAGTTTTGGAGTTAGTAGAAACGCTCTTAGTGAGAAAATAATGACCGACTGTGAGACAGCTGCTCCTTCTAACTGGATTTGTTTGATGGCGTGCCAAACCAGCTGCAGGGTGGGCAGCATGAGAGTGTCCTACGACAAGTGTTGAATGAAATACTGAATGAAAAGTATGACTTCTAAGGAGCAGAGGACAGTAATAACCTTTTAGTGGACACACACACACACACACACACACACACACACACACACACACACACACACACACACACACACACACACACACACACACACACACACACACACACACTTACATACAAAACATACCATGCCAAAAGACAGACCAGTAAGTCTCATGGGACCTCTCCAAACTCTAAAAACAGAGACTGTCATAGCAAACATGTACATTTAAATGAGCAACGATAGTCCAAGAAGTAAACGTTTAAAGGATAATGTAACATTTCACTGCTCACCACCTCCCTAACTTTAATTTAATCTTATTGGTAAAAGAAATAACACATTTCATGTCCTCAGAGTAACAGTTAATATTGTTTTTAAAAATGCAAAAGATATGAATTTACAATATTTACAGCATGGTGGAACATTTAATTAAATAGCTTTAATCCAGGAAAAGCCAGCAGGACGCAAATGTTTGTCCTTGTGAGTCTCTTTTGCAGACAAGTGATCTCCAACTGCTTCTAGTCCAATAAGCAGCTGATGCCTCCAAGCGAGAGACGTGAGTATTTCACGTTCAGGTGGACGACATCACGCAGGAACGACCTTTTTTAGGAGTATTAGGAGTTAAAATGAGAACTCCTCCCTGTTCCTGTTGGCCACTGGTCGCCTCAAACCCGCAGCGTCGGGGATCTCAGTCCTACAGCAACGTGGTCGTACATCCTTCTTTAATCTTCTCCCTCTTGCTTAAATTTAGCTTGCTCTCTACCAGCGTTGGATCGGTCCTCCGGTACTGGGAGCGGGGAGGGGCGATGGCGTTCAGCTCATGAGATTCGGCGAACATGATCCTCTCATTCTCCTGCCTGACCTTTACCACTTTGACTATGCGCTTGCCGATAAGATAAATCATCTCCAGGAGGCACATGAGGATGCAGAGTGCGCTGGACACCACCATGAACAACATGAAGATCTTCTTCTCTGTGGGCCGACTGATGAAGCAGTCGACGGTGTTGGGGCAAGGCTCCAGGGTACACTTGGACAACCTGAGGGGAGTGAGCAGAGCAGGTTATCAGCACCGGAGAACATTGTTGGTCTTATCTGAGAGTCAATACGTTACCAGCATTACTTTGGCAGGTCGTATCCATCGTAGATCCGATAAAGAATATAGAGAAACGATGTATCGAATCCAGCTTTGAAGACCAAACTCAGGAGATATGTCCACCAGAGGCCGCCTCTCTTCTTGCCGGGGTTGGCGTACAGATGAGAGCCGTTGTGCAGTGCTACGTACTTCCTGTCCTGCTCCTCACGGTACTTAACGTGAGCCATCACCATGAGAGACGGGCAGGTGACAAAGATCAGCTGCAGCGCCCACAGACGGATGTGGGAGATCGGGAAGAAGTGGTCATAGCAGACGTTGGCGCAGCCAGGCTGGAAACAAAGTAAAACATGTTGCTGATGTAAATGTCATGAGATGATAACATATGAAACAGATATATCACTGTGCTGCCATAAAG
The DNA here is from genome assembly GCF_033807715.1 of Cololabis saira. Classification (NCBI taxonomy): domain Eukaryota; kingdom Metazoa; phylum Chordata; class Actinopteri; order Beloniformes; family Belonidae; genus Cololabis; species Cololabis saira. The sequence continues at coordinate 29,672,468 of NC_084602.1, forward strand.
AGATACCCATTTGGGGATATAAATAAGCTTTTTAATACTTTTGTATTGCTGAAAAGTAAACAATGATAACCCTGTGAACATTTCTATGGGCTAAAGCGCCAAGTCACCCACGAGCCTTGACGACATGGGGAGTTTATAAATGAATGAGTGAATGAACCTTTAATTGGCTTAATCGCCTTATCTGGCGCACTAATGTTCAACATTTTAGTCCCACATCTAACTTATAACAGAAAATGACACGTGGAGTAAAATGCTCTTTAACACAAGAGTTAGGGTATAAAATACATTCTGTAGAATATCTTCTATTTCATTCATACATTCATATTGCTGAAGTGCTGAAATGGAGAAGACGTCGGCCAACTGGTGATGCAATGGTCAATTATTTCTATATAGTTTATGGTGTAAAATAATTGATTTAACAATATTGCACCAGAAATGGGTTAGGTTTCCAGTTTTTCCATTAATGATGGTGTGCATAGTGTCCATGGTCATCACCCCCCCCTCCTTTTTTTTAAAGAAAAAGAATGGCAAGTTGATTTGTAAAATAATTTGAATAGGATTTCCATACAGTCTACGATAGAGTTGCAAATGCCTGAACTCAGGCAGATTTCAGATCTCATCAGTAACACTGGTACACTGTTGGGGGGGGTCCCTCTCCCTGTGTAACTCGTTTCCCCTCCAGAAACTAATGACATTTGAGGGTTTGTTTGTGTGGATCCTACCTGTCGGGTGTTGCACACAAAGTCTTTGCTCTCGTCGCCCCACACCCTCTGCGCTGCCACCACGAACACCAGCACACGGAATACAAACACCATCGACAGCCAGATTCTCCCAAAGGCAGTGGAGTACTTATTGACTCCACTCAACAGACTCTCCAGCCCCGACCAGTTCATCCCTGCGGCTGCTGCGGCCCAGGAGGCAGACAAGTGCTCACTGTGAAAAAGAGGAAGAGGGGAAATAATGTTTAAATTAAACATATTAGCCGCAGAAGCCAGGAAAGACTAAGCATTTAGGGAAACAATTTATTTTCATGTCTTCATGACTGACCGGATACATGGGGATTTTTTTATGCTTAATAAACTATCATAAGATGAATGTGGAAGTAATCACCGAAACATGTCAGGTATTTAAAAAACCTAGATATTCTTGTCAGATGAAAAGATTCACTAAATTGAATTGTAAAGCCATGGACAAAATGAACTTCATTAAATCATAACTATCATAAGAGTTTAATAATATTATCATGTTTCTCACTGATTAAATGTGACTGTAGATGTACATAAAAATACTGGATACTGGATAAAGATACTGTTATCTTTATCCAGCAGATACATTGATTTTTTTGTTCTTTTTTTCTTTGTTTTTTGTAGTCACACTACAAAGGAAAATTGATTCTTATGACATTCAAAAGGCCACAAGATAACATTTCTGTTTCGTTATTGTCACTACAAAGTCCATTTTCAAAACTGCATCCCACTGGCACATAGAGATGTATCCCAAAATGTAGTATACAGTTTTGCAGACAATCACAGTCTGGAACTGCACAATCTGCAACATGTGAAGAATATCCATGTATTACTCCTGGAAAAATGTAAAATATGCAACTTAGCCCTTTATTACACATACTAGATCCTATAATGCCAAGGGCCAACACAGTCACAGAACTAACAAGACCAGTTTCCAGTAATTCCACACTGCATTGTATGCACACTGGCCTACGACGTATGTGGGTTTGAAAATGGCTTTCGTTGTTTGACATACAGTACAGACCAAAAGTTTGGACACACCTTCTCATTCAAACAAATGGGGAAGAATGTCCAAACTTTTGGTCTGTATTGTATGTTTTCAGAATTGAATAGTACTATCCTTTATGAAGAATGTAGGCAATTGCACCCTCTGTGTTATTCTTAAAAACATTTTTTTAAATACCCAGATGTTCCACACTTGCAGTAAAATTTCTAGTACGCTGCCTTGCATGTCATATCTCATTAAGAAATGTATCACTATGGCAAAAGTTGGCCCATGGGAGTCATATGACTGATGTATGTAGTTTCTAAATGTGCCTGTAGATTCAATAAGTGCCAGTGATAGACAGTCCCAACCATCTGCCAGACATAGAGAATTACTTGTTTCTTTGCTTCCTTGCTTCCTTTGGTTCGATAATCTGGCAGCTTCTTGCAGGTAGTGAACATTTTGATAAAAATACACATTGTCTATCTTTTTTCCAACTAGGTAGTGCCTTAGCTACTAGTTAGCTTAGTTTAGCACAAAATAAATGGGCAAAAGTGATGTATTTGTTTTCTTAGCTGAAGGCAATTACAGTAAATGTTGAAATGTTGAAATGTTGAAATGTTGAAATATACAATCTTTAAGCTCCAAGTCTCTGTTGATAAGCAATCTAATTACTGAGACCAGGAGTTATATTTTCTCTTTATCAGAAAGGAAGAGTGTGTTAGTTTAAATTAATCAACACTGCCCGGATATTTTAATTCCCCTAAGCACGGGCCAAGGCAGAGGAATAGCAGTGCTCTACTGTATAACTCCAGTCCTCAAATAAAATCCAAACTTAAATGCCATTATAATAAGTTCAAAAGCCCCCCACTTAGTCTAAAACTCCCGAGATGGAAACCAGAGAGCCAGCTTTGTTAGTGGTAGTGTACCGGCTCCCTGCTGGCGCTTATTTGTTTTTGAGTAGATTGAGTTTTGTTACAACTGTAGGATAAAAACTATCTCTAAAACGGGTTGTTCTTGTTTTTATTGCTCTGTACCGTCTACCTGAGGGCAACAGTGCAAACAGAGATAACCTGTAAGGAATGAAGTGTCCGGGGTGTGAAGTGTCCTTTGTGATCTGTTTTGCCTTTTTAATACAGAGGTTGTTGTGCAAGTCCTCCAGTGAGGGAAGAGGGCAGCCGATGATTTTTTTGGCTGTATTCACAGATGTTTATCCGATAAAGCTATTGCTAAATTTAAGGAGGCCATCACTTCTCATCTTTCTAGAGTAGAACATAGTTACTGTAAACAATTGAGGGCTATGACCTCTGCAGATAATGGTTTCATGTCAGTAACACTGAAGATTTGCTGGACTCAGCTTTAGATGCAGTTGCTCCTTTGAGAAAGAGGGTCTGTAACCATACTAGCTTAGCTCCCTGGTATGATTCACATATCTGCATGATTAAACCAAAAGCATGTAAAATGGAAAAGAAGTGGTACTGCTGCTGTTCGTCCCTATCGTGAATGGAAGGGTGACTTGGATGACTTCTCCAAAATGTTCGAGTCTGATCCAACCCTCTTGTAGAGTAACTGAATTACGCAGATGTGGCAGATTTAATTTCTTCCTGGACGTTGAATGTTTATGGTGACATTACCGGTACTGTTCACAATTTTGGGTTTATTGTGTTTTATCATAGACATGTTGGTCCAGTTTCCTCATACCCTCATAGATCCAGGTTTCTGATTGCTGCAGTAATACTGCATTTCTGTTGCTGTTGTTGTTGTTGTTGCTGCTCTGTTGGCCTCAAGATTTTATTATATACTTTTTGCTAAGCTTGACCTTCGATTCTCTGCCGGAGATCCTTTAATAAGCATTGCCTACAGCTACAAAGTTGTAAGTTTCCCCTTTTGGAGCCTGCAGGGATGTTCTTATCGTTTGTCGATGGGGACATCTGATGTGTGGGTCGGTGGAATGGGATGGGTGGGGTGGGATGTTGGTTGGCGGGTTATGTCTCTGTATATACTTATATACATATTTCTTTTCTTCTCTGGAAATCCCCCAAACCCCCATCCATTTCTCTGTTGCTTAAGGATGTCATGTTTTATCTTAAATCAGAAAAGATAATACACTCGGCAATGGGCACTGCAGCTAAATTTGTTTGTAAATGGCAAGCCTGCATAGATTATTTCTATTCACTCCAAACCGACTGATCTCTCTCACACTTTCTCATTCCTTTTTTAAAAAAATATGATTTATTTGTCTGCGTGTTTAATTCGTTTTGTGCTATCCAGATGCACCTGCATCTGTTTTCACACATTAAATTGTTCCTGCTTTTTGAGTCTGTTTGATTTATTTATCTGTACAGAGATCCCGCTCCACTGTTCCTGTGTCCGCCCCCCCTTGTGGGGGCCCGGGATTGCTTTAGGAATTTGAGGAAGTAACGGGTGGGGCAAAGATTATACAATAGTTAAAAAAAGTACAGTGCAACTGTCTTCATTTGAGCCGGCTGTCTAACTTGGGCACCATTTCAATTCAGCTCAGCTTGATATCTATAGCGCCAAATCACGGCAGATGTCATCTCAAGGCATTTCAGCAATACAGTTCAACTCATTCCCAATTACTCCAGTTATTATAGAGCCAATGAAATAACAATAATAATTATTTTTAACTTACGATATCAGTGCAATTACATGTTTGCATGTTTTTAAAAGGCTCACAGTTGTTCTTGAACACAGCTCTACCCAGTTTGCACACAGCTGCAGTGTGTTTCTGTGAACACTAGCCTGCATGCGTGGGTGGCGACGCTCATGAATGAAGCAGCCGGCCGCCGAGTCATCCGCTGTGAATGTAACTCCAGCCATAATCCTCCCGCCACATGGCTGTTCCTGAGGTTACGTTACCAAGATACTGCTGTGTTTGTGTGGTGTGTTTCGAAATGTGTGTTTTCCCTTGAAATAGAGATAATTCAGCCGTTGTTGAGTGTGTCTCTTCATAAACAGTTTCTATTGATGTGGAAACGTGTACGTGAATATTTTTATTTTATGTTTTAGACGGATTAAAACTTCACATGATGTGAACGACAGCCAGCAGGGACTCATTCAGTCAGCTACACTAATTACCTATTTTCTAGACAAATAGAACATTTTACACGTTAACTACGGCCATTTCCATTTCGAGATGACAGATGTTTTTACATAATAAAACCACCATATCAACACACTGTATCCTCCTGATTGATGGTATATGGATGTGGGGGTTCAGAGGCCCGAGGAGGAGCTTTGAGCTTATGGAAACATAAATCACAACTTCTGGGGTTCAGGGAGAAACGGCAGCAATGAAATCCTTACAGCTTCTGGAACGTTCTCGTCAGGCCTGGGCGGCTTCTCTGTGTTTACACGAGAGAAAAATATTTGGAATTCAGAAAACAACGATGACTCTAAGTTGAGGACTTTTCTCTGTTAACACTCTAAACTTGTAATTCCAACTTAATCGTTTACTTTCATATGAGCTTCACTGACTTTTTTTTTGACCACATCCGAGACTACGTTCATTATTATAAAACCTTGTCTTATGTACTATGTCTCAGTATTTGTGTTGTCTTTCACCCAGCAAGCATTTTTTTGTTTTTGCAGAATACTCTGATCCTTTAGCCATATTACTGAAACCCCTGGTAACTCAATAAACATTTCATATTTCATCAAATGCTTGGTTATATCAAAAATACCTGCAAAGAAGGACTAAAATGTATTTTTGTTCAAGTAATCAGATGAGATTGGTGTGTCAGCACGTCAACCCATCACCATGGCTCACTGTGAGGAGTCAGTGGGGCAGGATTCAGTATTTCAGGCTCCAGTGGTTTCTCTCTTTCACATGAATTATGTTAATGTGTGTGTGTTTCTGGAGTGAGCTGTGAATACTTTTCTTCATCTGCTGGCTTTGTTTGATGTGGAGGGTGGAGAAACCCTTCAGGTTTTCAAGCACAAACTTGAATGTGTCAGGTGATATGTGATATGATATATATAGAATATGTAACTATCTGCATGATGGATTGTTGCTGCATATGAAAACATCAGAGTATTCATACAACACAGGGCATCCTTCCCAAAAAGCGTCAGCAAATGCCCAATTTCTGCATCTGTTCTCTAAAACGTTCTGCTTGTAGCAGCATGGATTCTTGGCTGTAAGGCCTTGTGTTTTTCTATTGAATGAATAAAAAAAGGCCAATTTGAAATCTGGTTTCAAGGGGCAGCCTGAACGAAGTATCCGTAGCAATCTGATCGGATTACTTGCTGAAAAAGGGCGGATTGTGGCACATGGACTGCTGGATCAAGGCATCTCCAAAACAAACATTCATCTTGGGCGGTACAGTCAAAGTGGTTAAAGAAGAACAACCAGTGAATTGCCAACATGATCATTGGTACCGCAGACTTACTGACGAACCCTTCTGCTCGAGGTCTCACCAAAAAAGTGGACCACATCGGTTCCGCTCTGAGGTCTTTACACTGCTGCCTGTCTGCCAGAGGATAGAATTTAAAGTGATGCTGGTCTATGAAGCTCTGAATGGTCCAGGAACCCCTGACCCAGTATTAACCTTCCAGACCGCTCAGGTCATGTGGATCTGGTTTTTTATCAGTTCCCAGAATCAGAACCAGGAAAGGCTACATTCAGCTTCTATGCTCCAATGTCTGGAACAAACTCCCAGAAAGTCTCAGATCAGCTGAAACTTTCAGGGCCTGATTTACTAAGATCCTAAATAAAGAGTACTAAATTGCGTGTGCACTGAAAAAGTTTGCACATGCTGTTGTTGTGTGTTTTGCGGGTGATCAACTAAGAATGCTTGCGCAATTGATAACAGGTGCAAACCGCAGTATTTAAATGAGGTGTTGCGTCTTACGGTTTGCGCCATGGAGAGTCTGGATGGAAAGCAGGATAGTCGCAAGCGCAAAATGAAATTTGACGAGTTGGAGTTAGAGATATTAGTGGAAGAGGCAAATAAACACATTCATGAACTACAGCAAAGAAATTTAAACATTACCAAAAGAAACGCAATATGGGAGAAAATCTGCGATAGAATAAATGCAGTTGGTAAGACAAAAAGAACAGCAGATGAGGTTAAAAGAAGGTGGCAAGATATAAGGCAAAGAACTAAAGAAAAAGTGGCCTTTAATAAAACTTGTGCAACCATTTTTAAAATAGCATGCAACAGAATAAAGACTCTCTCTCTGCGTATTATTTGATTTTGGCGATGTCGCCTCCTTGCCACAATAACAGCAGCCATCAGTGCGTAATGCTGGGCAGATTAGCACCTTCCTTTCGAACGTATTAAATACAGACGCAATCACAATCCACGCAATTACTTTCTGGCTTGGTAAATCTCATTGCGTGTGGTAAATGAACCTATTTGCATTTTCCCCTCCCAGTATTTAGCGATTTCTGGCGGGTACGCCCCATATTGATTATTCATCAGGGCAAAAGTACTAAATGAACAGCGTGTGCTATTTTGCTCATTTGAGAGACGCAGTCCTCTTTGCACGCTGTTAATAGATCAGCTTGCACATTGGTTTGCGGGTGATGTCAAGTTTGCACACGTTTTTACGCACGCAAACCTTTAGTAAATCAGGCCCAAAGTGTATAAAAGTCCAGATTGAAGACACACCTGTTGAAGACACACCTGTTCAAGACACACCTGTTCTCAGCTACATTGGAACCTTGTTCAAAACTGTGTAAAACTGTGTCCCACAAAAGAATAACTGTTGATCAAATTCTTGAAAACTTAATATTGACTATGTTTTTTTTTTTTTTTTTTAAAGCTAACACATTCATACTGCTAAAGTATGAACACATGGGATTCAGAGCTGGACTGTGGAGAAACATCATACGGTGGCCTGGTCTATTGCGGGGCAGCATCATTTATCTGCGGTAAAGATGGCAGCAGATAAACCCCTGGAAGCAGCATGGAGTTTAATACAATCCCCTGATTAGAATCAAATGGTCCTGTAATACTGTTTAACAGTTTCCAGCATCACTTAATCTACTTTGTTGCTACATGCCCAGAAAGATCTTAAAAGTGAAGACTCAACCGCCACCCTAGTCAATAAAACAACTTTAATATTCAATCTGCACAAGTAATGTTTAAAGCAAAAAATCATTCCCTACTGGATAACATTCAGAAATTATTTATTGGGAGGGAAGGGGGTTATAAATTAAGGGGAAACCTAAACTTCAAATCTTTAATTGTGCGTACAACAAAAAGAAGTTTTTGTGTATCAGTTTGTGGAATTAAACTGTGGAATGATTTGAATTTGGAGTTAAAAGAATGTACAAACATAAAACAATTTAAGAAGAAATATAAAGAAATGGTTTATTTGAGGTACAAAAGTGAAGACTGTGTTTAAAGATCAGCAGTTTTGCTATTTCGTCATGTTGTCTTTGTATGTTTGTATAGATATACATATTATATTTATATCATAGTTATATTTATGTCATAGTCATATTATATTATATCATAGTTACTGTATATTATATTTTTGATAGAGCTTACATTTGGTATTAAACAGGTTATTTTTGTAAAAATTATATATATTTATTTATACAAATTAGTGTATAGTATAAAACATAAATACAGGCATATAATTTATGTTTAGTTGTGGAAAGAGGGTGGGATTAAATAAGTTTATACTTCCTCCCACTCCTTTTCGAACATGTAACTGAAATATGTTTTTTGATGTGGTTTTTTTTTCTTTATGTGATGGAATGCCCACCTGTATTTGTTTCTCTTATCTTTTTTTCTTGTTTTTTTTTTCATACATGTTCGAAATAAATAAAAACGAACGACGACTATTCAACCATCCGTAGAAGAACCCTGTTAAAGGTTCATAAGCTGAAATACGTTCTCGGCCAGATTCATACAGCCCTCAAATGGGGTCTCGCCATGTGGAGTTGGTGTCTTTCCCTAGGATCTCCGGCTTTTCCACAGGCGCAAAGCTTCCACGTTAGGTAAATTGATTATTCTGAATGGACTGTAGGTTTCCGGTATGCATGATCTCTGTTTGACCCTGTGATGGACTGGCGCCCTGATAAAGGTGTACCTCACTTCCTACCCAATAAAAAGGGGGGGTACGCTCCTGCCTGGGCTTTATGCTGGGAGCGTATCTCACCTGCACATACAGAATGCATTGGTGTGATGAGAAGACGGATTGATGGATTGATGGTTTGATGGTTTGACGATCATAACAAAGACTTCAAGGTGACGATTTTGAGTGTCAGTTAGACTGTCCATGTGCGGCATTTGTTATAAAAACAAGTCAACACTGAAAAAACTGAGATTTGCTGCTATCATTTTGGTGCCTTGTACCTCTCCTGGACTCATTGCTGACTCGTCAGCAAGAGAAGGAACTGCACAATATTAAGTTGATTGTTTCATCTTGTGACTGATTGTCCATGTTAATTCAATTGAGTTTTAATTAATACTTCCTTAATAAACAAACGTACACTCAACATTTCAGCAATGTATCATCGGTGGCTATGCTGAAAGCTATGCTTAAGTTAACCACTCCTCTGTCTCTGTTTTTCACTAGACTGGCTGTGAAGTGTATTCGTTCTGTTGAATTTTTCATGGCTTAGTCATCACAAAAGGAAATGTCTCGTCTTTTTGTCCTCCATTATTTGGTCTAACTAACTTATTTTGAACTTATCCCTCTGAACCTTCTAGTAAAAATGCAGGGAAAAAGTGCTCTGTAACTCAGCTTGTGGAAAATTTAAACAATCTGCTTTTAGTCTCCTCCTTGTTTACTGTTCAGTCCTAACTTTAAGAGACAGTAAAAGAAAAGAAAAAAACAAACAGAACTGAACCTTACCTGGTGCTGAGACGTCACACGGACACCCACTATGTCCAGACCTTCCAGAGAAGAAGAATTAGAGAGCGACAAAGTTAAAAGTAGAAAAAGAGGAAAACTAGCTCCCTTCTCTTTCCGCTTCTCTCTGCCTTCTCTCTCTTTCCTCAGAAATCCTGCCAAACCAGATTCAGCAGCTGATACGTCATGAAGTCACAAACACAAAAGCCTCTGCATGTCCTTTCTTGTCAATTTGCAGGAAGAAGGGAGTGTCATCTACCTACAAGCCATGCAACCCAACACCTCATGAATAAGTAAAGAAACGACACATATGGTGTGGTGAGCACTGGAACAAAGTATCCGTGTCTACCCACTAAAATGCATGTGCGTGCATGTGTGGGAGAGGAGTGCAAGGCAGAGAGAAACGTGCCACACCCTTTATGTTTGGCTTTAAGTAACAAATGCCACTGGGATCACATGGCAAACATATTACCAGGAAGTTTAAATGAAACCAGTGCATCAAACGGGTTCAGTAATTTCCTCCAGATGTTGCTTTTAACTACATAGAGGGGGGAAACGAGTATAAATGGTTTCAAGTTGAGGAAATATATGGAAAAACAATCATTACAGAACTTGGGACAAAATAAAGATAATTTTCCATCATCCGTGAAAATGCAGATCAGGGAGAAAAAGAAAGGTTAAAACAGCGTGAACAGTCACACAATTATAGTCCATGGTCTCAGATTTTAGAGATGTTTTAAAACATCAATAAAAGTGTTGGTGTAAAAGAAGGAAACTAATAGTAATGTAAATACCTTTAAGGGAGTTATTTATTCTAAGCCAAACGGGGGAAATGATGGCTTCGACTCCCTTACATTCAGTTAGCAGAAACTTTTATCCAGAGCTACTAACATCGGCAACACATTGAGTCTAGCATCATTATAGCTTATTTATGGTGAGCCACTTTTACTCTTAGGACTAAAGATTTTCTATTTCATTTCACTTATTGAGAAAGGCATCTTGAAATGTACATGAGTCAGATCACGTGTGCGATTTAATGTTAAACAATTGCACAATGAGTGACAGAGGATTTACCCTGTTCCTCTTTTTTGAGGCTCTTAAAAGGATTAGGCTGTAATTTTTGTAATGGGTAATATAATCCTCCAAAATACAAAAATATAATATAGTCCAAAGAAAGGGGGATTGGGTTGAAGGGAAACCTAAGTCTGAAAACATGAATGAAAGGCACAGATTGGTTCAGGGTTGCAGGGTACTGTCATGTCAGACAACAATTTCACATCATAACTCGTTCACTGTAACTCAGAAGTGTGCAACACAAAACTGCAACAATGATTTGAAAAGACAGCACTCCTCAAGGACTGAAGCGTCTCTGGCTGATGGACAGAGCTGTAAAGACGTGGATGAATAGGCAGCTGTTGTACCAAATCCCTGTGGCATGTCGACCGAGGAGTATCACCAACATTTCAGAAGTACAAACTCAGAAAGGCGGAGATACTGCACCTGTTTTGTAGTTCTTGAATGTTATAAATATTGTAAATAGTCTGCGAGTTATGGTAATGAGAAGCACACAAATCCTCTCAGCAGCAACAGGATGGTCATAAGTGTTTTAACTTGACCTTTGTAAGGGATGGGGACTGTTGGGCAGGGCAGCCCCCCCCCCCCATATAATAGTATGGAAAACACTGGCAATTCTGCAGCTTCTCTGACACCTAATGAGGAGACTGAGCTAAGAGTAGACAAAGCAGATGCATCCAGTGAGGACAGGTGGTTTGAAGAGAGGTTACGGAGATCGTGGCAGAATCCACCCAAAAGCGGAGGAACTCTGTTCATGTAGACGGACAACAAAGATAATGACATAGTGGTCAGAGAGATGCAGAGGTGTGACTGACAGTCTGGTGCCCAGTTCTGTGTGAGGTTGAGTTGAGTTGTTTGCCATCACTGTAAGTGGGAGTGTTGGGAATGCTGGTTACACATAAAGGGCCAATCCCAATACACCCCCTACTTTCTACCAATAGCCCTTCCTCACTACCACTACCCCTAAAAAAGAAGCCACAGATTTTAGGGCACTTGAAATCTTCCCAGGGCCCTGTCCCAATACTCCCCCTACCTCTACTTTCAGCACCACCCCTAAAATCAGGAAGCTGAGAGCCAAAAGCTGTTTTAATTTCAGCTGTAGCGCTGTTGATATGCCACTTTATTTTGATAGTTTTGATATTTTTTCTGGCGTAAAAGTAACCGTTAAGATCCCCAACCTGGACTCAGTTAATCAAAATAATGCCTGTTAAGAAATTTGATCTGATGTTTTCGGCGATGATAAGAGCCGCCGGCCCCGGGGAGCAGCAGCAGCTGGAGTACAGACGTGATCGCCCTGCGCCGTCGTCCGGGGGGGGAAACCCGCAGCTCTGTGGAGAATTACCGCTGGCTGAAATAAATCATTTAGGAAGATAAATGTTGGTTTAATAGATGAAATCTAACAGTTGTTACAGCCTGTTAAGAAATTTGCTCCGAAAATTTCGGGATTTCTGTCTGCCTGCCGGCTCGGGAGCTGATTTATGGTTCTGCGTTAAATCGACGCAGAGCCTACAGCGTAGGGTACGGCGTACGGCGCGCGTCGCCGCGTAATCTACGCCGTAGGCTCTGCGTTGGTGTGATGCGGAACAATAAATCAGCCTTTATTCTGGCGAGGTTTGAAAAAGACTTCGCAACAACGGGCAAACGAGTGATTATGTACATTCACTGAGTGAATATTATGAAAGTAAAATATATATTTCTCGATAGAAATGTAATCAAAACGCATTTTTATGCAGAAACTAACTCAAAATATTGATTTTATTCACTAAAAAATAAGAAATGTCCGCAAATGATGACGAAAAGCATTCTGGGAAATTTTTCTAGTCCTAGTTCACCTAGGGTGCATCCGAAATCCCTCGATCCGTAGGGACAGATTCATAGCCACTACACTCGTTTTCTTCACTACCCATAGGTGAAAAGAGGAATTGGGACACCACTACCCTCACAGGAACGCGCAAAATTTAGGGGTAGGGCTGTAAACCAGGGGTAGTGGGAATATTGGGACTGGGCCAAAGAGTCGATCAGGTACAGGAAGTCCATAGAGATGGGGTCATCTGTCACTGAGAACGAGCAAAGGACTATCGTGTTCAGGGATGGAAACATCAGTGTCAAGCTCATCCACAAACACGGCCAATTGGTTGTTTTGAACACCATACAGTCACCATCTTAGTCCAAACGAGGCATATTGTGAGGAGGCATCATTTGGGTAAATATCCATCAGTAAGTCTGCTTCCCCTCCATAATTCTGGAACAGATTGGAGGTATGGGAGAAAAGGCAGTTGATGAAGAGACCAGCCATGTTGCAGTGTTTTGTTGAGAACTTAGCTCTGGAGACAAGCGATTTGCATATGTCGTTACAGAACAGGCTTTTAACAATGCTAAATTTCCTGTCTGAGAAAAAAGACAAAAAGATAGGGTTAACAGGCAGGCATGTGCTGGATCACGCCTCCCTAGTTGCTTTGCAACAACTGAGCAAAACAGGTGTCAACAGAGCACTATATGCCTAAGTGCTGGATAAAAGCAAGTTGTGAAGGGAAATAGCAGTGATAATACTCTGTGCTTGTCCTCAGATTAGGATTTTAGTAAAGGACAATTAATATTTATTCACGCTGAGTCAGAGGTGCACATAATATCGTTCAGTCTTTATCAGGGGACACGTTGCTACTGAATTAGATTTGATAACTATTACAAACAATGGCCAGTAGCAACAGCTAGTCTGGTGTTTAGAAAGGTTCATGGCAAATGTTTTTTCCTACTTTGCAGTGGGAATCCTTTCAACACAAGTGTTAGGTTCAGTCAATGGAATATCCAGGCCCTACCATACAAGTTGTTCAGTGAAATCAATGTTAATATTACATTTCAGATGTGAGCTAGTAAGTGATAAAATAGGATGTGGTAGCATAGTGAATGCAGTGGGGGCTTGGTCTTGGAGGACCCATGTTGGCATCCGCTGTGGAAGAGCAAACTTAAAACCCACCTTTTTCTCCAAGCTTTTAAACATCAGTAGTGAGAGGGTTGTTTTATGACCATCATGTAGATTTTATGTACTTTTATTCTAGGAGCTTTTTATCTGTATTGTCTTGCTTTTATTGTACTTTTACTTTTATTGTATTGTTTTAGTCTTTGTGAAGCACCTTGTGACATTCCCTTTTCTTTACCTACTTTACCTACTTACACAGAAGGGCGGCATAGTGGCTTGGTGGTTAGTACTGTTGCCTCACAGCGAGAAGGTTCCCGGTTTGACTCCCAGGCCCGGCAAGGTCTTTCTGTGTGGAGTTTGCATGTTCTCCCCGTGCTTGCGTGGGTTCCCTCCGGTACTCCCGCTTCCTCCCACAGTCCAAATACATGTGTAGTAGGTTAATTCATGTTTCGAAATTGCCCGTAGGTATGAGTGTGAGTATGTCTAGTTGTTTGTCTACATATCCCTGCGGGGTCTGGCGACCCGTCCAGGGTGAAATCCTACCTCTTGCCTGTAATGAGCTGGGATAGGCTCCAGCAGACCCCCATGAAAAAAAAAGGATGGATGGATACTTACAGTAGTAGAGTCATCCCTTGATCAGCCCCATCAAATCCAAATCCAACTCCTCCCCCTCTGGACGGCGCTACAGAGCACTGTACGCCAAAACCTCCAGACTCAGAGACAGTTTCTTCCCCCAAGCTGTTGCTCTGATGAACTCCCATCACTCATAGTCTGTGACAGTCTCAAGGTAATCTACTGTGCAATAATAATAACCACAATCATTGTTACAACTGTAACAATGCACCTTTCAATAACCATGACTACCTACCTACTACGGGCAATTTACAAACACAAACTACTTCATACTGCTGCACCTTTCACTTTTTTTTAAATTGTAAATATGTTAAAAGGAACCCTGGTTATTAAGACTTGTAGTCCCTAATTAGCCACAATTGTTCTCTTATACTAAAATATGTTGTTAGAAACACATAAAATAATCTAATTGCTTTAAAAATCTACAATGTTTATCACATATTTTGACCTGCGGGAGGCGCCATGTTTTACCTGCGCAATGCATTCTGGGGGCGATGACGTAGAGCGGTGGCTCTGGGAAGATAATCCGCGTTAGTTTAACTGCGACAGGTATCTAAAACATAGATGAGCAGCTCTCTCCCGGCCGTGGAGGCTGACGAGGGAGCCCATAAGATGTCTCGGTTCAGGCAAACTGGATCAAAGTTCTGTGATGCACGGGAGATCTGCAAAAATGATCAATGTCGTGCGCATATTACCAGTGCATTAGGCTACGCCGTCTACGCCGTAGGCTACGGTGTAGGCTACGGCGTAGGCGTAGGCGTAGGCGTAGGCATAGGCGTAGGCGTGGCTCTACAGCCCGCAGCGCTCCGCCATCCGCTCTCGCCGCCGCCGGGATGGAGACGCCGGTGGGCAATATGCACGTTTGAGTGGGCATAGCCCCCCCCTCTCCCCCCCTAAAACCGGCTTCGGTGCTGGGTGATGACAGACCAGAGGCTGAGGGGACTGGCCTGGGAGTTTGACGAAACCGGAGGCGCAGACTTCGCGTCAAATAGGCAAGAACATCTTTATTTGATTTAATGACGCCAGATCTGGCTGGGGTTTTTATTGTAGCATCGGCTATCTGCTAGTTGAAACGTGTGGTCTGTTAGTCTATCTGAGTTTTATGGTGTTTTTATAGTTCATGCTTTATGGTGCGGTACTTTTTTTTTTTTTTTTTTACTTTTTTGTAGGTGCGCCGTCACCTTAATGTTTAGCTGTGTTTTGATCTGTGTTTCTGGTGCGCCGTCACCTGTTTAGCTGTGTTTTCATCTGTTTCTGGGTGTCAAAACAGTGTACGGGGGCCAGCAGGAGCCACCGTCTGACGTCACTACCCAGAATGTAAACAACAATGGCGACCTACATGTTAAATTATATTTTCAAATTTTATAAAAACGAAGACATCAAAAAGGTTTTTTATATCACATTGTTATAATTGATACCAACATTTATCTTTTAAGACCTACATGTCTTAGCCAGGGTTCCTTTTAATAAGAGTCAATAAGTTAATAAGTAATTTGTCTAGTGAGCGAAAATAACAAATAACCAGTATTCGAGTTGTAAAAAAAAAACCCAGGGGGGATGGTGGATTTTATCTTATGGGGACAGATAATATGTGCTGATTACAAATAATATAATATATTACAAATAATAGCACTGACCAAAACACCTGCAGAAATACTGCAGGAATGACATAGCAGCAGTTAAATGCAGCCTTCTGTAAGCTTTAAATATCCACTGGGCTTACATCAAATACATCAAAACACAACAATAAAAAACAGTTTTCTTGACTTATCAATATGACTCTGTCCTTCACAGGATAAGTAAAATGGATCGCTGCCAAAACTCAAAATCTTAACAAGAATATTTTTTTTATTTCTTAAACTTAAAACAAGACTCATCACTGGAAAAAACAACAATTTTCACCTGTTTCAAGTAGATTTTCACTTGAAATAAGTAGAAAAATCTGCCAGTGGAACAAGATTTTTTTGCTTGTAATAAGAAGATAAATCTTGTCCCACTGGCAGATTTTCCTACTTATTTCAAGTGAAAATGTACTTGAAACAGGTGAAAATTGTCAAATAAATTATTTTTCTGGTGTTATTTTTCTGTTGATGACTCTGAATGTTGAAATAGCAGTAATACCACATTCATTGTTGGGATAACAATATATAAGGGATGGAAAGGGGGGATGGTTTTGACCGTTTTTATTTCAGGGGGGATGCCATCCCCCCTCATCCCCCCTCAACTCGAGTACTGATTCTGATTCTGACTCTGATTCTGAAACAGCTCTGTCAGATAAATTTTTTCATTTTATTTTGATAAAACCGGAACTCAGTAAATCGGTTTTATTTTGGTAAATGCCGAGACCGGAACTTCCCGCCTGCGTTCAGGCTAACTTGTCTTCTCTGTTCAACATGTCTCCTTCGCAGACTCGTCTCCTCCATCACTAGAAGCGCCTGGATTATTTCGAGAAACTACTGCTATTTGTAAGAATTTACGTTACCTACCAAGTTCAACATTGACCTAGTGAATATGAGTGTTGTCTAGTCCGTGGTGTCTGTATTACCAGGGTGACTGAAAAGGCTATAGCCCAGTCGTGTTAGCTCGTCCTGGACTGGTTGACCTGCTTTCAGAGGACAGACGGCTCCACTGATTACTTTTAATGACACATTTTTGTACAACATACTCCTTTTTCTATTATTGCATGTATATGTATGTTTATGTGACTTGCAGTGCCTTGTGATCAGCATTTTAACAGTAATGTAGCAGCGAAGGTGAGTGGTCAAGCACCTTGTTGTTTTTCCACTAACCACCTGCCCTTAAAGGATTTGGGAGAGTTCAGGTTAATCCTCTCATTTATACACCGCTTTTCTCTTTTGGGTAGTGTTTTACATAAGGAAAATGATGGGGTTTTTCTTGTTTGCATGGGTTGTGACGCCAGACTAACACAGGTAGATTCATCATCACGTTGTTTCCAGTAATACGATCAGTTTGTTGTCAATATTGATCTGGTTAAGCACCAAGTCATGTTAATGGCTACATTAGAAGATGGAAGGAGCTGGACTGGATGAGTGGAAAGTAGGCTCTTATTATCTGCTTTGATTTGCTGTTGGTAATGTAGAAAAATGGGTCAGTTGTTGTTGTACGTGGGTCAATGACGTGACGCCTATATTTTCAAAAAAACAGATTTTTTTTCAATTCTAAAAAGGTTTAAATGGATGAAAAAATACTATATATATGACCTACCTGTCCCACATATGGACTCACTTGAATCTTACAAAAAAATACTAGTTATTTGGGATTTGGTTGTTGTTTTAAAGCAGCACAATGTAACTTTTCCACCTTAATATAATATTTCCAGAGTCATTGTGATGGTACATCAACTTCCAACAGGTTTAATGACACCTCTGTCATGGTCTGAGAAGGTCTGTCTGTATCGCCTTCACTGGCACTATGTAACTTTGAGGTGGATGGTAGGAACCCTTCCACACTACTGGTAAAGCACTACCGCTTTTGTCCAAAAGAGCCGCCAAACTCAACAAAAGCTGAAAGTTACATTGTGCTGCTTTAAGTGTCAAAATGTCATGTGGTGCGACCGTCCGACCAGGACTCTTGTTTTGAAAACTTTTTTGAAATCGCTCTTAGGGGTGGGTATTGGGAAGGACCTCACGATACGATACGCATCACGATACTTGAGCCACGATACGATACACATTGCGATATCCCGATTATGCGATATCCCGATTATTATATTCTACATAGTTCACCGAAAAATTTAAAAATGCATTACACATCTTAAAATCCAAGTTGCATATATGTACATCAGATGATAGTGATGGATCTTAAAATCCGAGTTGCACGTTCATCAGATTATAGTGACAATTCATGGGACAAACTGAGTCAAAACAATGTTTTATTATAACTATACAAGCTAAAGTTACAACATATTTGTATATGTTTTTCATATTATTTACATCATATGAAATTAACATTAAATTTAGTATGAGGTTACTTTAATTATGTGGCAAATGATAATAAACACAAGAAAGATGGGTACTAAAACCAAGGACAGGCACAGTGATCAGTCAGTATAGATATAAATCCATAAATAAATAAACCTCTGTCCATTATTTTTCATTTTTTAAGGACAGGCAATTGTGTTATATAAAAACAAATTATAAAATGAAATAAAGCGTGAAATAAAACCTGAGCTCAGTGCAGGGCCCTCCCAGGGTTGGTAGAGAGTGGCAATGCCCAGGACTGTCACTTAGGTAGGAGCACTGGGTGATATAATGGGAAAAAAATCGGGGATAAAAAATCGATATTCAAATTTTGAATATCGATATTGAATCGGCTGGAAAAGTATCGCGATATATTGCCATATCGATATTTTTGCCCACCCCTAATCGCTCTAAATGTTTTTAAATCAATCTTCTGCCCTATCTGGCATGATTTCCAAAATGTCTTGTAGTGTATAAGATGTATACACATTTATATTAATATTTCCATCATAATATACAAACAAAGTTTGACTGATGTCCATTTTATGAAATATCATGTGGCACGACCATTAAAACAACCATTTTTATAACACTGAAAAAAAGATGTCAAGATGTTAAAGAAATTAATTTATTTTAATATGAATCATGGTTGCACAAAATGGGTTTTTTTAAGGCTAGTGCCAATTCATCTTGACAAAAATCACTTAATTTAAAAGTTTTATATGAATTTATGTGTACACAACATTCTTAATGTTTGAACTACTAAAATAGATATTGTTTTTTTATTATTTTAAAATCGACCTGTTGAAAATCCTTATTCGTCATTGACCCACGTGCTGTGTTGATCTCCCTCCACACAATCATTTTTGACTATGCTTATTGTTTGGTATTTTAAACCTTTGACATGAAGAAGAACACACTTAGTTGGAAATAAAGACAAACAACTTCTCTCAATTAAAGTTTTTCTTATTGGAGATTCATAGTAAATTTGCACAAGGACCCTTTTCTCTTCAGCAGACAACCTCCCAGAAAAACCCACATACCAGAATGTGCATCATAGTTTTCTACTGATAAAAATGCAAATATTGGGATAAATGATCACAATATAATGGGCTGAACTGATGGCGAGGAACCTGGTTTAGACTTAGTCCTCCTTCGTTTGAGCCTTGATTGGTCCCAATCGCTCGGCTCTCTTCGTCTTCTTTGCCTCAAACATTGTGGCGTTGGCCTTGTACTAAAGTAACCACTCTGTCCTGACTCCTCTCTGTTGCTGTTTGCTTCAGATAAGGCAACTACTTCAAGTGATTAACAGCTACACCACGTAAAACATGGGTGAAACCTCCATATCATGCAGTCTTGGCTGCGTAAGAGTGGGAACAAGGCCATAACACACACATTTTTTATCTATATCCCAGTTCTCTGCCACTCCAGCAAAGGCTAAAATAAATGTATTCCTAACGTTATCCAACACTGGGAGAGTTTATATAGAAAAATGGTTAAACATTTGCTTGAACTGGAATGGCAACGGCCAGGTTTCAGATGATGAAACACAAATAAAGAAGCATAGATACAGTAAATACTTCATAGAAACTTAATTGGACTATTGCATTTATTTTTGTCATATGTTTACAAAGTTTCCATTATGATTATCCTCCCTTTAGATTTTTGAGACGACCACCACCCGTGGTATGATGTGGCAGGTAGACATATAGGGAAAGAGTCAGTGACTTGTTCTAGTTGTTGACGAAAAAAGACAATTTCAATGTTGTCTCTTCCTTGAATCCATCTCCCCCTCACTTATCAGGTTTGGCTTCCTCACAGCAACCTTACCCCATATTTAGCTGTCTGCCTCATTGGCTGTAGTTGTGATGTGGAGCTACTGACAGTTCCAGATCTGTAGCATGATGGATTTCTGTCTGGTATCTGAGACGGTATCCTACTTATTATGTCATAATAGGGCTGGGCGATATGGACCAAAAGTCCTATCTCTTTCTTATTTTCTAGCTGAATGGCGATACTCGATATATATTGTTATTTTTTTTCTGTACCATAATTGGGGTTTCCCCCAAAGCATTATAGCATAGCATCTCTGTTAGCTTCATTTTTTTCTGAGGCAAACCCTTAAAAAAACAGTCAGTTTTAATACAAAGCCTCGTGCCAAATGTCACACAGGTACCTTTATTAACAGAGGTCTGCACAATATCAAAATGTATAAAACAAATTAAATAAAAATAAACTGCCTGCATATATAGAATAAAAATGCTTCTTGAATAAAATAAAACAAATATCCCTTTCCTGCATAACAATTAAATTAAAATACACTGTGCAATTAATACAATGTAGACAGTAACAGGCAGACTTTTCCACTGAGGTTGACAGTTGTGCAAATAACAAAACATTTGTGCAAATCTCAAATAAAACATTCAAGTCAATTTGTCACAAAATAAGCTATATCAAAATCATTAAAAAAAAAAAATTATTTGATATAAACGATATTGTCTCGTACCATATCGCTCGTTTGAAAATATATCGACATATATTAAAATCTCAATATATCGCCCAGCCCTATGTCATAAACTGCATTTTCTCTACTGCAAAAGAATTGTTGCCTCAATCATCTTCAAAGTGACCCTTACACTGGTTACCAGCTGAGGGAACAACTGGACATATGCAAGGTAGATGTGCTTGACTACTGACCTGGAACAAGTCAGGTGGGATGGGAGGAAAAACTGTGCTATTTTCAATGAACACAGACAGGGACCTGTTTCCATTAGTGCTCTGACACACCGCCTCAGTGTTTCATGGTATGTTTGTATTATACCTCCGTGTGGTCAGTTGATTCAGTAAAAGCTCAGGGGCTGCAACAGGCGCTCAGAGTCCACCTTATTATCGAAAGCAAAGGATTCTGGATATTTTAAAGCAGAGATAAGAAAAAACCTGTGTACGGAAGAGTATTAGGCCCATGCAGGAGAAAAAATATTTGAAAGGGGAAGATTTTTTTTATTGTGCACTTCGAGAAAAAAGTCGAAATGTCGAGAAAAAAGTCGAAATGTCCAGATTAATGTTGAAATACAGTTTCGAGAAAAAAGTCGAAATGTCGAGAATAATGTTGAAATACAGTTTCGAGAAAAAAGTCGAAATTTCGCCTTTTTTCTCAAAATTTTAACTTCATTCATGAAATTTTGACTTTTTTCCCAACATTTCGACTTTTTTTCTCGACATTTCGACTTTTTTCTCGAAATTGTACTTCAACATTAATCTCGACATTTCAACTTTTTTCTCGACAATTCGACTTTTTTCTCGAAGTGCATAATGAAAAGAAAATCTTCCTCCTCTTCAATATTATTTTTAATTTTTCTCCTGCCTGGCCCTAATACTCTTCCGTACCTGTGTTTACATCACTAGCCACCATTATATGTTCAAGGGCATTTTTTCCATCCACTTAGACAGAAAAAGCATGTATTTGATTCATATTTGGTTTATTTCCCTATATGAATGAGGCCTGAAACTGACCAGATGCTCTTTTTTTTTAACCACTTGCATGTCAGCTCGTCTCACCTGATCTGTGCCACATAGGGTGAAAAAGTCTGAACTGCAGCCTTAAAGTAGTTCACAGATAGTGATTAAGCACCATTCACTTGCTGATTTGTATTGACTAGGTCAGCAAAGACTCTTATTTGATTTGCTAAATAAGTGGGCTCCTAAGGTACAATGACAATTTTTTTATTGGGAAAAGTAACATTGATATTCACAGTAAAGGTGACAACATATGAAGAGCTTCATAAAAATTCCACAAATATAACCGCAATAGGAAGACTCTAAATAAGCTTGTCCTAACTTTTCTTCCTTTTTTAAAGTTCAAAAATACTGAAATTATGTTCTCAAAGTGCAGCCCTATATCAGTTATAGCTAAAACGCCTCTAACCAGTTCAACCTGCTATAACAGAGCTGATGTAAAGGAAAATAAAAAAAGATTGTGCCACAGGCGGTTGTCAGTTAGCGTTTGACCGGGTGAATTATGGTGGGAAGGTCACTATCACAGTTGTTAATGAAAACTAAGACTGGACCTGATACTAATAGTGAAAAAAATAATCCTGTTAACTTAAATAAAAACATATGTATTTATTTTTTTGGTTTAATAAAATAAAGTTATCATGTTAACTGAAACAAAAATGTAATTGCAGGTAAAATGAACTTTTTCTATGCCTTTTTTTTATGTTTGGCCCTTTTATTTTTCTAAAAACGAAATCTTTCCTCTAATTTGAATTACTCAAAAGAAAGAATAAAGAGGTTTGTAGTCTATGGCGTTGTCGGATTCTTTCACCCTAGATTTTTTTTTTGCCAATATCTGTAAGTCGAAACTTCAAAAACTAAATGAAAACTACCAAATTTTAAAAACTTTAACCACTAATGCGCTTGTTAAACTGATGAAAATTAAATTGAAATAATCAAACAAACTGGAAAAAAAAAAAAAAAAACTTGAACTGTTATAACTCCGATTACTACCCGGTGACAGCGACCTTATAAGCAAATCCTGTTTTTTTATCTTGCATAATTCTGAGCCAGCATTCTCGCAAAACTATTTAACCCTACGGTATGCAGGACTTTGCAAATCCTGTTTCCTGCGCATCCTGTAAAAACAACTCTACTATAACATGCTCATATTTACAACCGTCAGTTAAGTGTAAAACATTGTAAATGAGTGAGAGAACAAAGAAAAGCATGATATGGCCTTTGTAAGGACTTCCTCTGTTATAATTTTTACCTTCTAATGTTGACTACGTGGGAATTATTATTATAATTTTTTTTCTCCTGCTATAGTCTGGGCCAGTACGGAAGAGTATTAGGGCCAGGCAGGAGAAAAATAAAAATAATATTTTAGAGGAGGAAGATTTTTTTTTCATTATGCACTTCGAGAAAAAAGTCGAAATGTCGAGAAAAAAGTCAAAATTTTGTGAATAAAGTTGAAATGTTGAGAAAAAAGTTGAAATGCTGCGATTAATTTTGAAATACAATTTTGAGAAAAAAGTCGATATGTCGAGAAAAAGTCAAAATTTTGTGAATAAAGTTGAAATGTTGAGAAAAAAGGCGAAATTTCGACTTTATTCTTGAAATTGTATTTCAACATTATTCTCGACATTTCGACTTTTTTCTCGAAATTGTTTTCAACATTAATCTCGACATTTCGTCTTTTTTCTCGACATTTCGACTTTTTTCTCGAAGTGCACAATAAAAAAAAATCTTCCCCTCTCAAAATATTTTTTCTCCTGCCTGACCCTATTATTCTTCCGTAGAGCCAGCCTACTTTAAAATGCTCTATTTTCCAGCTGCAGGTCAGTACGAAGCTTGCAGGTTGTGTCAATCGGGACCTGAAAAGCAGCATCATCATCAATGGTGTGTCTACATACGAGAGCTGTCACATTATCCTGTGTCCGCTCAATGAACCACCTCCTCAGCTCTCATCTCAGTGAGTATTCAGCCGCGCCAGCGAGCCCCGTCTGTGGACACAGCCACGCTGTGCTCACGTCACACCAGCGATTCACGAGTCTGTCCCATCCAGGCTGCACATGTATGGCGTTGGCGAGGCTGGGAGGGGAGTTTTGCCAAGCTCAGCACCTGCTGCTTATTGTGGACAAGTGAACGGGAGGACACCAGCGAGGCACAATCACTGCCATTCACACAAACAGGTCAGCAACATAAAGCACGGTGGTCCCTCAATGGGGG
Source organism: Cololabis saira (assembly GCF_033807715.1). Taxonomy (NCBI): domain Eukaryota; kingdom Metazoa; phylum Chordata; class Actinopteri; order Beloniformes; family Belonidae; genus Cololabis; species Cololabis saira. The sequence continues at coordinate 29,696,360 of NC_084602.1, forward strand.
GTACATTGACGAGGGAAAGCAATGACCTTGTTACAGTGCAGTGATGGCAGAGAGTAGCTCTGATACTAGCCCAAGTGCAGAACCACACAGGTTGGTGTTTCATTTCCAAAAGGAACAAAAAGAAGGAAAGACTGTTATCAAACTTGTTGTTTATAGTCAAATTACTGTTGAAAATAATCTCTAGATAACCCATTTAGGTTTCGTTCTCATTTTATTTTCTTATTTAAGTTTACATTCATTGCACTACTACTACTTTTTTGTTATTTCACTATATTAGTATCTTTTTATTTTTATTTATTTACTATTTTTTTTAATTTTTATTATTATTATTTATTTTATTTTTTATTTTTATTTTTTTTGCTATTCCCAAAGGAAAATTAATGATGATAGCTGTGGGGGGAGGGATGGGGAGAGGGAGGAAAAAAAATTCTGAAAAAATCTGTTTTGCTCTGTATTGTGGAAACAATCTGCCAATAAAAAAATATATATATATATATATATATATATATAAAATACTGTTGAAAATAAATAAATAGCACATTCTTACGTTGGCCATCTCCTCACAGGTTCTTACTGCCACCCTGTTCAACCCAAAGGAGGACAACCCAACCCTCAGTCTGTGATCTGTCCTGGGGAGCAGGGGAGTCTGGGAGTTTCCTCTCTCTTCACGTGCTTTCTTTTGTTTTCTTCCTCCTTCTGCTCCGATTTGTACAAGTCTTCTCTGAATGGGCTAACAGATTTGAGACAAAGGAAGCAGAGACCTTTTTCCTGTCTTCAGCTCGTTTTTATCTCCAGTATCCTCGATCTTAGTTTATTGCATTAGGAGATCTGTCATTGACCAATTGCCAATTAAAATTGATTGCCAATTATTTTATTTAATTGTCGGGAACCTTTTTTTTTTTTCTTCTTCTTCTCGCAAGTCATCTTTTTGTGTGTTTAGAAAGCTTTTTGACTCTTCCCATTTTTTTCTTACTTTTCCTGAAATAAGAGGGGTTTTTTTTTCATTTTGTTTTCTTTTTAACAGCAGATCCTTGAAGATCATCTTTTACCATCTTTTAGTTCATTCTCTGAAGTACGGTACTTTTTGGATTTTCAGACTTTGTTTAAAAAAAAAAAACAACTTTAAAAAAAAATGAACCGCCCCGCTCCAGTAGAGATCTCTTATGACCACCTGAGATTCCTCATCACGCACAATCCAACTAACGCACAACTGGGGAAGTTTATAGAGGTATTTGATGCTTACATCTCTTTTAGTTAATTTTCCTTTCTGGAAGAACCAACATCATTGTGTTGTGTCTTGGTTTTAATTTGCAGGATTTAAAGGCGTTTGGAGTGAACACCCTGGTAAGAGTGTGCGCCGCCACTTATGACAAGACACCGGTGGAACAAGAAGGCGTACAAGTCCTGGTAAGAGATGTATAATTCACTGTTTTTGTCTAGCAGAAGTAATGAAATATGTATAAAATATTGGTAATCTGGTTAAAGTGTTTATTAGTGTTAGGATAAAGTGGTGTAACCTGATGAAATGAACCATATCAGGAAATTTCAAAAAACAAACCAACAATAAAGACTGTTTAAAGAGCCCATCTTCTTCCAGGATTGGCCGTTTGACGATGGCTCCGCCCCACCGGAGCAGGTGGTTGATGATTGGCTGAGCCTGCTGCAGACCAAGTTCAGGGAGGAGCCTGGCAGCTGCGTCGCTGTGCACTGCGTCGCTGGGCTGGGACGGTGAGTAGGAAGTACTTTTCAGGATTAACGTGATCACGTTCATTATGTTCACCGGTACTTGGAGACTTCTGACCACTATTGTCAGGGAGGGTTCTGTCAGTAGGTACAAAGCACCAGTTATTATCGTTCACGAAAACAAACGAAATAACAAAAAACTAAAATTGAAAAAACAATTTCGTTAACTGAACTAAATAAAAATGAAAATTAAAAGACAAAAACGATAACTAACTGAAACCATACTGTATTGCGTGTTTAGAAAATTAACTAAAACGAACTGAAATTATAGATATAATTTCCTCTGTTTTCGTCCCTGTCAATATAAGCCTCTTGGTATGATCAATTTATTCCACTCTGGCCGTTTATCTCCAACTGGCAGCTACGGCACCATAACGCCTGACGGTCCGTGACGTCAAAACTAAAACTAAAACTAATAAAAACTAAACTATAACTAAGCATTTTTGAAAATATAAAAACTAATAAAAACTAGCAAACCCACACTAAAAACGAATTAAAAATAACTGAATTGAAGGAGAAAAAGTCAAAACGAAAAAAAAAAACTAAACTAAAATGAAAAATTTTAAACTATTATAACCCTGCACATCACTCAAACCTTGATGGTGATGCACAGGCTCTTCACACAATTAAACTGTTGCAGGCTTCTTAAACATAGGATATGTTATTCTCTTAACGGTATAGGTTTGGTGAAATCGAATCCGCGTTAAAAGCAGTGTTTAATAGTGAAAGTAACAGAATTTCCACAAACACTGCAAAGAGGGATCTTAACATTTGGGACCAAAACAGCTCTGTATCCTAAAAAGCATACCGTATATTCATCAGCCTGATCAAAGAAGGGAAGGAAAATCCCTGGTGTGTTCATGAGCATAGCGTTTGGACTGTGGAGAAATGAAAGAGGGTCCTGTTGAACCACCTTCTTCCTGCAGAGTGATGGATGAGGAAGGATGAGTTTATCACCGTCGGTGTCTCGTTCAGGCAGCGGGGGCAGTATTATTAATCAAGGGTTTCTTCATTTGGTCACATCTAAATTAAACAATAGTATGTGTCTAAAAAAAATAAAAATAACTTACTTAGTGAGTTTTTCCATCAATTGTTTTTTTTTTTTTTAGTTAGACGTTTTTTTTAAGGACGCATTAGTCAGCGTTTTTAGACATGGATTAAGCAGCTGAGGTCAGTTTTTAAACCCTGGCTCTGTACAGAAACAAATGCTGATTAAAACAATGTCACATCAGATCTGTGCCTCAACGAAAGCTAAAGTTAATAAAAAAGAATAATAGAATTTCAAGGTGAAGTTCTTGATCTTTTAATATTTTGTGAATCTTTTTCTCCTTTTTCACCTCATAACATTAATCTTTTTCCATCAGCCATGACGTTCCCACTGTATTTCACCTCTACATGTCTTCAAGCACTTAATAAAAACACAGAGTTATAGAAAGTCATAAATGTGGTTTTTATGGAAAAGTTTTCTTCGTTCATTTTTGGTCATTTAGCAGAAGTGAAGCTCACATGTTGTTATTGTTGTATTATCGTTGTACACCCTCCACACTGGAATCTCTGCCCAGGGCTTTCATTTCACACCAGGGCGTAACTTGATCAAAGGTCGCAGTTGTCTGATTTGTGGAACCTCAAGAACATCATTATAAACAACAGTGACGGTTGTTTTTCCATTAATCTTGGAATCTTCTTCCTTCCTCAGAGCTCCAGTCTTGGTCGCCCTCGCTTTAATTGAGTGCGGGATAGAATACGAAGATGCAGTGCATTTAATACGCCAGTGAGTGCCATTTTTTTAAATTCTTTTTTGTCCTGTAGTTGCCCTGAATCTCGTACATCACAATCATTATAAGTACTGATGTATCTTTTTTTCTTTAATGAGCAGGAAACGTCGTGGTGCGTTGAACGCCAAGCAGCTGCAATACCTGGAGGCGTACAAACCTAAACTCTGCCTGCGCTCAAAAGATGCCAACGGACAAAACTGCTGCATACAGTAGGAATATAAACACCGAAGGGGTTAAAGGTGTTGTTTTTTTCTCCTCCTTGGTTTGTAACCTCACCTGAACATGTAGCAAAAAAACACAAAAATACTTACCATATTAAAGTCAAACTGAATGAAAAGCTTTTTTTTTTTCTTGTCTGTGCAAATGAAAAAGGTGTAAAAATTAATGTTGTTCCAGTAAAACTTTGGGATCAGTCAATACAAGTGAAATGATGTCTGAATCCAGTGTGTTTGACAGTTGATTCAGTCCAGTGTTGTTGTCTGCAGCTTCATAGACACTCTGAGCTCCCAACACTTAAAAGAACAAAAAACTTAAGTTGTAAGGATGCAACAAGTTAATCAGCTGGTGAATACCGTCGGACAGTTTTCAGCTGACTGGTGAATGAAGCACTGAGACATCAGTTTTTTTAGTTTTTTTTATAATTAATCTACACCCAGTAATCGCATTGTTTTTCCTTTTGCACAAATTCCGAGAACTCTGATTATTCTCTCGTCTCTTTCGGAGCCCAAAATAGACGCGGAGAGATTTCTCCATGCGCCGTGACCTTTTTCATGTCGTCTGATGCCACGTGTTTAATGTGCTGAGAGCTGATCCCAATGCGGCGGCCGGGATTACGGCAGACTTTTGGACGTCTGGTTTCGTCTCGATGTCTCCGTTGAGTCTGACTCCTCAGTTTTTACCTGCCACCTTTTATAATCAGCAAAAATACAAAAATAGCAGTTTATTTTATTTTTTATTTTTTTCAGTACACCAATGAATATATGATGAGGGAAAAATGAGAATCTACAATCTGGCACAGAAACGGGTTCTATACTGTAATCCATTTTTTGTTGGATTTGGGAGAAATACCTCTATTTAAGAACATGGAGCACTTTATTTTCCTATATTTCCAGTAACAAGCAGAACTCCCAGTAACGTGTCGTGGATGGTGTTTTTAAAGCTGAATGTTGATCCAAAAATAAATAATCGTTTGAGGTTGACTACTATCAGTATAGCCGTGCCAGAATTTAATTAAGAGGGTCAGACGTTTAACTAATTTTGTTAAAAGAAAAAAAATTCTGAACTGAACTGAACTGAAACAATTGTAATCAGTGCATCTCTACTAAAGATTGTAGCTATTTCATCGGTAATAATACCAAGCAGCCGGAATAAGCACATATGACCAAGACTCCAACCGAGTCAGAAAGCATGCAACGTTTATTAAATATACTTGATGCAGATAAAAATACAGTATTTGAAGCACAGCGTCAGTTTGATGCAAACGTGGATTTGGGTTCTGTTTCTCTCCTTTTCAAGCAGCAGTGGAGGGGCCCGCCAGGCCAATTGTAACTTCTCTAACTCAACAATCATGCACACCAACTGTTGAATGTTAACTAAAACACCTCCGTGTTTCAAACATTAAGGGACAGTGACAGGACTGCGGAGCTGACCTAGTAAAACCTCTGGTCCTATTCTCCACCCAGCTGCTGTGATCATATGTTCTTTGTTTATGTACTATTTCGATTTTTCTATTAACTTTTTTTTTTCCCCTCTGTGTCTTTTTGTTATTGTTATTTATTGATTATTACTGTCTTTTCATTTTGCAATGTCCATCCAAATGAGAAAAAGATCTATTAGTCTTGGATAATTAAAGGTCTTAGTGCTGTAACCATTGCTTCCTGTTTGTTTTTACACAACACAAGTACTTATCTGTGTCTTCAATCCTCAGTCTGAAACGGAAAACCCTTGATTTTCAATACATATTTGCTTAAAATTCTCAAAATAACTTTAGATGAGGCATCACATATGTGAAAATCTTCATTCCATAGCACACTCTGACTATGTAGATGGCTGATAAAGAACCACCAGTTTGTGTGCGTGTGTAGTGGACAGAGCACATTGGAATGTGGGAATGTGGCTGCCATGTGGGACCAGTTGATGGATGAAAGTTGATTGGTTTTATTGAGTGACCTGACCACCCACAGGAAGTGACCTTTATCAAATAGACACAGTGGATAAACAACAAATGGATATCCATCAATTGGTTTTGATGATACTAAAATACCGTATTTTTACTATAAGCCGGCTACTTTTTTCATAGGTTTTTGAACCATGCGGCTTATACAAAGGTGCGGCTATTCTGTGGATTTTTCTTCCACCGCTCGGGGCGCTCTAACCGGAATTAGAATCAAAACTAAGACAAAATAAATGCAAAGAAGAATACGCTACTTCTTCTTTAGAAGATAGAAGTAGGTAGAAGCAGATTTCAAACAGATAAATAGATAAATAAATACCTGTTATTTTCTCTTGGTTCTGTCCCGTTTTAATCAGCAAAGTTGCTGCCGTGTTAAAAACATGTACATCATTTACAGTTCAAAATCGTTCTGTACATGTATTAAATATCTAATCTAACAACATAAATATCTGCGGCTTGCATATCTTTTTTTTTTTTAATAGAGCGGATGCGGCTTGTATGCAGGTGCAGCTTGTATATCTTTTTTTAATTATTTTTTTTAAAAATAGAGCGCATGCGGCTTATATACAGGTGCGGCTTATAGTCCAGAAAATATGGTATTCGAATTCCTTTCGCCAAAAAGTTGGGAATACATTTCCAGTTTAATTCAACACTCCTAAAACATGCCAGATTGTAATTCCCAGTTGTCCATGGTAGTGGATGTGAGACTGTATCACTATTTATCTTGTTGATCTTTGTACCTGCGAAGGAACCAGTCCTTGGTTTACGCCGCCTCTCAACTGGTCACATGGGCTGGAGAGCTCCAAGCTAAACCTTTATAGCTCATCGACATTTTTATACTGGCTTTTCTTATCTTTTTTCTTTAGTTTTTTATTTTTCCAACGATACATCTGTGTGTGTCCCCATCGTCCTTCAGAATGGACACCACCTCAGTGCTTTCCTGTTTTAATCATTTACTTTTTAATCATCTTGTCCTGTTGAAAAAGGTTCAGCGTCCAGAGCAACTGTTGGTTCGTCTGCTGGGCAGCAGAGGGCGGTGAAGTCATGTCACATGGTCACATGTGGCGTTTCATACAAGAGTGAATTTTAGTGGAAAACTAGAGTGGACATTTTTATTAAATGCATTTGATGTTGAGCTGCGGTTCCTGCTCTGATCAGAGTTGACGACATCACAACAATAACATTAACACGTTAAAGACAAAAAAAAATCAACATGAAACATTCAAGTGATGATCATATAATAAAGTACATTATCAGGTTTTTATGGATTTTAAAATATGACTTTAAAATGAGAATATTAAGGACAGACACCACGTCGCCCATGGCAACAGAGATTAGAGCCCTACGATAATCTGATGAATTTATGACAGCTGAACATCTCTAATCTTGGTGTAAGCTACTGACCACTGACTGTGTGTCTGAGTCAGGACTGATGTGTCTGAGTCAGTAACCAGTCGTTTTACCCTCTTTATTTTCGTTTACAGCTGAAAGAAAGAAAAAAAGAGGAAAAAATCTGGTTAGCTTGAAAAGACATTAAAATTTGGAGGTTACTCCCTAAATTTAATAGGAACAAAAGGAATCACCCTCTCTTCTTTCTTTTTACAATACAGTTACGTAAAAAGTGGATTACGCAGTAATAAATGTTATGAAACTGCATGGATATTATAAAATAAGTATCTGAAACAAATTGTTTGCTGCTATGTGTATACGCTTACGTAAATGTTTCCATTTCAACACCAGAGAAAAGAGTGTCAGTACTTTTAAAAATCTCAAATAAATGAGTGTATGTAAAAGTTACATGTTTCAATGACAATTAACTATGTAGTATAAAGATAAACCATTTTTTGTAAACAATTTCAGCTGCAATTGTTTGCTCATTCTAAGGATTGGACAAATGAGTAGCACTTTATAGGATTGGAAATTGTAAGAGGCACTCATTAAATCTTTAAAAAACTGGAGAAAAAAAATGAGCTTTTTCCTAAAATGTAAGGTGCTTTCCTGTATATATTATTAAGAAACTACTTCATTGACCTTCAACAGTAAGATGTAACACCACTGAGTTTTATCTTCTTCCAGTAGTTTTATTTTGATAGTATTGCTATATTTTCTCACTATAAGTCAAAGTACTTTACCTAACTAACATTATATATGTAATGAGGTATTTAACTGGGTACAATGTAACCACAAAGTCAGCAATATTGTGTGACGGTCACATCATAATATACCTCTTGAAAGTTTCCTTTGCTTGTTACCGCGACTAGAACCTCTGCTACTTGACATGGACACGGATAACTAACATGGGAACCCTTAAAAAACCCTGTTGTTTTCTTTTCTCTTTTCAGAAAGAGGCTGGATTTAGTGTCTGACATAACCAGTTCTGCTTTTGTGTATCAAATTGTAGGCCCTACTGCTTGTTGGATAATTACAACCTTGTATTATATGTTTTACAGAGTTCATTAGATATCGATACCGTAATATTTATATTAATTATGAAATATATATATATATATATATATATATATATATATATATATATATATATATATATATATAGCAATTATACATTAGATTATATATTAAAATGCATGCTTTAGGTTTTTACCAAACTTGGTATTAACCATCAATATACAGGACTGTCTCAGACATTTCGAATATTGTAATAAAGTCCTTTATTTTCTGTAATGCAAAAATGTCATACATTCTGGATTCATTAAAAATCAACTGAAATATTGCAAGCCTTTTATTATTTTAATATTGCTGATCATGGCTTACAGTTTAAGAAAACTCAAATATCCTATCTCAAAAAATTTTTATATTCTGGGAATCTTAATCTTAAACTGTAAACCATAATCAGCAATATTAAAATAATAAAAGGCTTGCAATATTTCAGTTGATTTGTAATAAATCCAGAATGTATGACATTTTTGTTTTTTTAATTGCATTACAGAAAATAAAGGACTTTATCACAATATTCTAATTTTCTGAGACAGTCCTGTATGCCTATGCAGACTGAAAAAAAAAGATATTGATACCGTTATAGCCAAAATACTAACTTTAATTGTTAAAATGTAGGTTCTTATCTTATATTATGTTATTTATTTCCACTTGTATATCCTGCAATCCAACATTTAGTGAAAGTAATATCTGAAAGTCTCTGAAGCAAAACATCCTGAAGACCATCTGTCCTGACGATGCAGTTCAGCTGCACGGCCGACAGAGGGCGCTCATTCATAAAATTATACCCACCGTCACGTTCTGGGGGGAAAAAAGTACTGAGCATTACACATTTATTGGTTTATTCAATATTTCCCTGCATGTTTGACCCAACTTGAATAAGTGTGTCACCGTAGGGACCAGAGCGGGGGTAGATGAGAGGGCTGGCCGCAGCGGTGACCCACTTCACCCCGCAGACCGAGGGCGGACCGCCCGCTACTCAACACCATAATCTGCACATGCAATCTGATGTTTCACGATGATACTACAGAGAATTACTCCAGCCTCGGTGTGTTTACACATTTAACTGCATGCATTTCCCCTGTGAGTTCACATCAGAGCAGGGGAGAGAGAGCAGGTCGCTACACTAGTGGGGGAAACAGAGAGAGAGAGGAAGGAAGAGGGTGGGTTTGTCAGGAAAGTGCAGAGCAGCTGAGAGGAGTTTTAGGTTTTCCAATCATCTGGATATCTGGCTGAACCCGCGGAGGGGAAGAAGAGGGGAAGAAGAGGCACGAAGAGAGGAGAAGAGAGGGCTTGGATGTGTTGGAAAAGTCTCCGCAAGCAAGAGGGAGAAGCAGAAAGGACAGAAAGGAGGAGAGTTGTGACTGGAGTCGGGATAGGACGGGAGGATCCGCGGCTGAGCAGCAGGAATGTTCCCGGTAAGTTTCAGTGATGGGATCACACAGGATGCGCCTGCAAGTACACGAGGGTTCAGAAATACAAGTATTAACTCCAACTCTCTCACCTTTAGAGCTGTTTCAATAAATCATTATTAATACAGCAATTAAAACCACGCACCTTATTTATTCCTCAGTTACAGCAAACAACAAATGTTTCTTTACCAGCTGATCAGCTGATCCAGAGTCCTTACAAACACCAGGAAACCGGTCATGAAATCACTACACTGGCTTCCAGTGAGTCAAATGATACTTTTAAAACTCTCAAATAAATGAGTGTATGTAAAAGTTACATGTTTCAATGAAAATTAACTATGTAGTATAAAGATAAACCATTTTTTGTAACAAAATTTCAGATGCAATTGTTTGCTTATTCTAAGGATTGGACAAAAGAGTACCACTTTATAGGATTGGAAATTATAAGAGGCACTCATTAAATCTTTAAAAAACTGGAGAAAAAAAAGAGAGCTTTTTAGCTTTTACACTGGATTCCAGTGAGTCAAAGAATAGAGTTTAAAATCTTCCTGCTGGTCTACAAAGCACTGAATGGTCTTGGACCAAAATACATGCTTGATCTGCTTGACCCCCGAAGTTCATCTGGATCTGGTTTGTTGTGGTTCCCAAGAACAAGAACCAAGCAAGGTGAGGCAGTTCAGTTATTCTGCTCCTCACCGGTGGAACAAACTTCCTGTAGACCTGAGGTCTGCTCCAAGGACTAAAAACATTACTGTTTACTCAAGCGTACTCCTAAATTAAATACTTACCTGCTGTACTCTACTGCCCTTATTTTTTAACAACTTGTGCTTTTTATTATTTTACCTTCTTTTCTCATACTTTTATTTCATTTTATTTTTTATTTACTGTCTAATTATGTCTTGCCGCTTTTAATGTTGATGTAAAGCACTTTGAATGACCTTAAGATAAGATAAGATAAGATAAGATCATCCTTTATTACTCCCTCAAAGGGGAAACTCACGTGCTAGCAGCAGTACACCTAACACACACACACGCATGCGGGGAAGGGGGTAAAAAGGTAAAAAAGTAAAAGATATATATAATTACAAAATATGCACAGTATATACACATTGCATTGCACATTGCTTGTGTTGAATTGTGCTATATAAATAAACTTGCCTTGCCTAAAATGACAGTAAAGACAGGAGCTCCTCCTTGCCGGGCTTGTTAGCGCCTAAGCCAGGTTTATTAGCTTCTAAGTCAGGCTAGTTGGCTACTTTACCTTCTCTTTTATATAGACGGATTACATTTTTAAATAAAGCTTTAAAATTTGAATATTTAAATAAATAAATATAAACTTTAAGTCAGTTCGGTATCAGAATAGTCAGAAATGGCAAAAATTGGCTTAATCAACCTCAGGCTAACTCATGCTCCAGTTAGCTGCTGTTTAGTTTTTTACTTATGTTTTAACTTCCATGTAAATATATATTTTTTAATTAACATACTTTTTAAAATAATAATAAGCAGCAATTTATATCGAATTCTAATTCTAAAATAAACTTATTGTGATTACTTTGTCAAATTTGACGCGAACATTTCAAGACAAAGTTGGGGAGGTTGTTTTCTATTTAGATTAAACAATGAATGCATCGTATGCAGACTTTCATACGTCTGTAAGCAAGTGTATGTATGACAACTAACTTTTGATAGTTTGTAGTCTCAGTTCCTAGAAATGAACAGGAAGCTCACTGATGAATTACAGCGCTATCTTGGAAAAACCTTGAAGGAGATTTTCCACAGCCCGGCTTCCCACTTCCCCCTCATGTTTATGACAGTCACAAATGTTCCAAACTAATGGCGCCTTTCGGAAACAAAAGTTGGTCCTTATGATCTTATTATTTCCTACATGAGTCATCAATTTCTGATTCAAACTTCTTCTGTCCCATTCTGCGAGGAGTCTTCCTGATGATCCATGTCTTTGTTAACCCTATGATGGGCTGCTGGGATACTGTATACACTCCGGCCAGGGTAAATCACAGAAAAGCACAAATAGAAACTGGATATAAGGATACTTATGCATTCTTATCTTATTCATTATGTCTCAGCTTGTTTGATTTACATATTGCATCACTGCATTCATGTTTTATTTCAAATAGTTGATGCTTTTGGTCTGCTTATGTTTTTACAGTTAAATGGAGAGTCAAACACTTTAAGTCACGTGCAAGGTGATGTCACATCTGTGACAGAGTTGCTAGGGTCATGATCCGGTCTCAAAGTTGGCCCGAACAGCTCATTTTCTTGCTGCTTCTTACTCAGAGGTGTCAAGTAACGAAGTACAAATACTTCGTTACCTTACTTAAGTAGAAATTTTGGTTATCTATACTTCACTGGAGTAATTATTTTTCAGACGACTTTTTACTTTTACTTCTTACATTTTCACACAATTATCTGTACTTTTTACTCCTTACATTTTAAAAACAGCCTCGTTACTCTATTTCATTTCGGCCTTAAAAAAAAAAACTATCCAGTTAAATTGCTCCATCCGGATAGAGTGAATTTGGTTGTGGTTGTTTCAGATGTTCTTGTCCAGTTTTGTTCTTACATCCGTTCCCTCAGATTCCTGCAACTGAACTTGGATGTACATTCCAATAAAGGTTAGGATAAATGATAACATGCCTCTGAAGTTTGACTTTTTGCACCATTACAATACTTATAGACAACTAGTCATCATATCTTCTGCTCTCTGAAACACATGTTAATGCTCAATAGTACACATATATGGTTCTTTAATATATTTGCATTATACTAAGATGCATTCATTTTCAATGGCTTTTGTCCTTAATGGCTTTTTTCCCCCTTACATTACTTTTACTTTTATACTTTAAGTAGTTTTGAAACCAGTACTTTTATACTTGAGTAAAAAACTTGAGTTGATACTTCAACTTCTACAGGAGTATTTTTAAACTCTAGTATCTATACTTCTACCTGAGTAATGAATGTAAATACTTTTGACACCTCTGTTCTTACTTGGTTTTGTCTTCAGCCCTCACTGACAGATGCTCTTCTCCTGGTTCTGCAGTTTGCATGTTCAACGGTATCTCATGGTTAAATGATCATCCCTCGCTGCAGTCAGATGTTCGTATTCTTGCAACTTTTTCGTAGTGTCACGATTCCTTCATGATAAAGTCTGCACAAAGTTCTGTTGGACTGCAGAAAATGAATTCAAGTCCATGTAATGACATCTGAAGCTGTGGAAGCATCTTCACGTGTGTGTTTTGTGTGTGTTTGTGTGCGTGCGTGCTTGGACACACACTTGCATTGCTCTAACACAGCTGCTCAAATAACATGCACAAACAACATGCACAACTTTGTTCGTATGTCATCCATTTGCTCAAGCACAAATTATTTTCACAGTTGCCATTAAGGAATCTTAAACACTTCACGACACTTGGCTGTGAAGTCCAAATACAGAATCTCGTGATCAGAAATGTTACGGTTAAATTTAATGCTTTAATTTGCCCGGATCTTACAGCGTTCATCAGCGTTTCTGCGTGAGACTAAAGTTTAACTCTGAAATTAATGAACATTAGAATTCCTGTTTCCCTGCTGTCTTTTCTCTGTCCATGGCCATTTTGCTTCGTTAATCTCTGTGTCTGCCTCATTCTCACACACTCACTCACACATACGGACACACCAACTCAGAAAACACTGCACCTCTTTGTGGCCCGGCTTGGCTGCTGTCAGCTCCAGACAAAACACAGAAGATATAGAGATGTGTTTACTGCATCAAGAGTGAGAAAAAGAGGGAAAAATAGAGGAAGAAACAGGACTGTAACCTTGATCTCTAACCTCTTCCTGAATATCTGCCCTGGCATTCTGGCTCAGGCTTCTTTTTTTTTCAAATTCCTTAATATTTTGATCCAAAGCCCTGGAGACTTTAACTTCCAGTTCAGGCAGCATTGAAGGTTCTATAACTTTCAACCATTGTGAAAGTCTTTAGTCGTTTAATCACTCCGTCTCCTTGGTACGTGTTTTGGCTCCCAAAGTATTTTTAATGCGACACCTCTGGTTGCTTTGCCCTTTCGGTTTCATCGTAGAATAGAACTACAAAAAAGGAGAATGCGGTACCTCAAATGATTGTTAAAGCAAATGCAAAACAGCGCATGATACCCATCTGGCAACTTCCTCTGCAATGTTGAGAAGCCAGCACATATTTTCCTGGGCAGAAAGCTGGCCGTACAGCTGTCGGTGCTTTCATTTCCAATGAACACAAATAGCGTTGCGATTTTCCGTGTTTAAGACTTGCGAACATTCACATCGTTGGACAATACGAGACTGCAGCTGGCTGCACTTATTTGCTACTTCTCTTCAACCCCTTCCTGGAAATTTGAGCTGTCTTTTGTTACAACCCCCAAAATAAACCGTTAGCTCCACTTCTCAGAGCAAGACAATTCAGTTAATCATGAATTAAAATGAATACCTTGTGAACTTCTGTGAGACACTCGTGAGGGCTTGAAGATGCATCGATGCGTTGACTGATTCGTCCGGCATCGTGACACGAAACAACGATTTCTCGGGTTGAAAAAACAATCGGTTCAATAAGTGTAGCAGAACTGACAATTAGCCAGCGCCATGTGCAGGTCAAACACAGTATTGCAGCTGTTGTCCAGGGTTTCCAGAGGTGTCAAGTAACAAAGTACAAATACTTTGTTACCTTACTTAAGTAGAAATTTTGGTTATTTATACTTCGCTGGAGTAATTATTTTTCAGACGACTTTTTACTTTTACTCCTTACATTTTCACGCAATAATCTGTACTTTTTACTCCTTACATTTTAAAAACAGCTTGGTTACTCTATTTCATTTCGGCCTTTAAAAAAAAACTATCCAGTTAAATTGCTCCATCCGGATAGAGTGAATTTGGTTGTGGTTGTTTCAGATGTTCTTGTCCAGTTTTGTTCTTACATCCGTTCCCTCAGATTCCTGCAACTAAACTTGGATGTACATTCCAATAAAGGTTAGGATAAATGATAACATGCCTCTGAAGTTTGACTTTTTGCACCATTACAATACTTATAGGCAACTAGTCATCATATCTTCTGCTCTCTGAAACACATGTTAATGCTCAATAGTACACATATATGGTTCTTTAATATATTTGCATTATACTAAGATACATTCATTTTCAATGGCTTTTGTCCTTAATGGCTTTTTTCCCCTTACATTACTTTTACTTTTATACTTTGAGTAGTTTTGAAACCAGTACTTTTATACTTTTACTTGAGTACAAAACTTGAGTTGATACTTCAACTTCTACAGGAGTATTTTTAAACTCTAGTATCTATACTTCTACCTGAATGAATGAATGAATGAATGAATGTGAATACTTTTGACACCTCTGAGGGTTTCTGACAGGGATATAGTTAACCATCATTATCTTCTGAGATGTTGTAGACATGACTGAATGAAGCTAAACGCTTGGCTTGGTTCTCTACTGGAATCCCCAAATTTCAATTTTTCTCATTATCTCATTAAACATCACTGTTAGCATAGATATTTTTAGTTCATCTACACAAACCACTGTTCTTAGTTACCATCTAATGGATTCAGTATTGTACAGTAGCTGCAGGCTCCAAGTGTCGATGTCTGATCCCACTGATTTAGTGAAATTTAGTGAAATGTCTTTTGTGACACCAAAGTTCATATGCACTGAAATGACTTGGGATTATAAGAAAAGAAGTGGCATTCAGTAGGGTAGTAAAATCAATTTATTACATTACTCTAAAAAGGTTTTGAGCCATATAAAAAGTTGGAGAGTTCTTTATTGAATTTGGCTAAATTGATAAAGCTGCAGCTTTTATGAACTGATTTTCTGAAGACACCATGAAAGTCCATGAAAAATCACTGATTTATTGGTCCAATTCCCACGTCTGGGCTTTATTGGTCACATGCTGTTCCTGTAGAGATGTGGGTGTTGGGGTGTAAGCTGAAAGAGCTGGGATGTCTGCAACACAAATCATCTTCAGCACTTATCGTGGTTCACTGCGCTCATGCAGACGCATCAATCTAGAGCTGCCAACAGCAGAGCTGCTGCCACTCCGGCATTTACTTTCAAAACTCAAATCTGGCTCTTATCATTGTCACACTCAATTCATACAAATGCATCCCTCCTATCCCAGCGGTGTTCGGGGTGAACGGCAGGGGTACACCATGGACAGGTCTCTAGTCCATCACAATTCATAAGAATCCACAGTTCTGCTTAAAAAAACTTTTTTTAGCAGAACTTCTGTCTTTGCATTCTTTATTTCTTCCTTCAGAACATATCTATTTATTTTAAGCCTTAACTGTGATTCACTTGTCAGGATTAGTGCACATTTATCTTTAGCGAGTCTGTTTTTAGTTAGTGCCACTATATGGGCCTCTTTACTTCTCTGCGTTTTATTATCAGGTGCTGTCTCACAGAAAGCATGCGCGGTATTCTTTGCCGGTGTGCAGGGCTCATCCCAATTCTGGTTGATGTTCGGACTAAAATAAAAAAGATGTCATCACGAGTGGTCTTTAAACGGCAGCAGTCTCCTCCATGTTATGATATCTGATTCATCTATTCATGATTCATAGCTAAATGAGGAGCAAATCTTGAAATTTAAATTTAAATGACATGCCACCACCTGCTCCTATATCATCCTTTTATTTTCATTAAACTTTAAAACCAGTTGAAAGTCGGATTCAGCTGAAGGTTTTGTCAGAGCATAAGTAATTAGAGGAAAAGCACACGGAAGGCTCAAGACGGAGGGGAAACCAAACAGAGGGCTGATAGAAAGTAGACTGAAAACTATTTCACTACCTGGGGAAGTTCCTTCCTTGAACGGTTAGTGGAGCAGGTACGGACACACCACACGCCCAGATCGCAACACAATCCTTTATCCTTCAGAGGAATTTCAAATAAGCTAAAGCATGAAATGTAAGAAGCAACTGATTACATTTGGTTTTACAGCACATGGAGTCATCCACTGAAAGACAGAGCTTTTACCGTGTAATAGTTATAAAATGTAAAAGGAAAATTGAATTTTAGCTCATGCTCTTGACATATAGTTTCCTCACCTTTGAGATTTACTTTGTCTTTGTAATGTTATCATTTGTGGAAAGCTCATTTGTGGGTACTGCACTGCGAGGCTGCAGTGCGTAACACGGGGAAACATTCATCCTGTTAACAAAATGAATAATTAACTTTCAAGTTTAACAGCTAACCCAGATGGTGAGACAGATTTTCTTTTGGCAAAGGGGAGTTGCAAAGAAGCCGAGAGACTATTATTTAGTGCTAAAAACCAAATGATTAGTGTTGTTCTGGAGCGTATTACGTGTATATGTCCTCTTAATTGGCAGCTGGTAACAATTGATGAGCATAATGCCAAAACTGAGCATTTTGTCATTCCTTTAATGCCCCAATGAGACATATCACATTGCATGGACTGGAAAAAACTTTGGAAAAAATGGTCAGAAAACACATTAACTTGTGTGGATGTGTGTATACAGTATCCTAACTTCTGAAACTACAAGTGCGTTTCAAAGACTATCTCTGTTATGTCGTTGTGTATTGTACGTAGTGGGTGGAAGTACAAAACTATCCCTCTGAGGAGCTTGAGAACATTTAGCCTATAAACAGGCTCCAGTTCCTGCACACACATACACACTGATAACAAACACCACAGTCACAGGCACTTCTGTCATTTACAAGAGCACACTATTTCTGCTATGATTACACGTAATCAAACTTCTCATAACTCGGTGGTATGCTAAACCTCGTTTCCTGTCATGTGGGGACAGAAGAGAGGGCCAGCTTCCTCCAATAGTTGTAGAAAACTATGAATAGCTTCCTGTGGTCCCAAAGCACCTATAATCTCTATTGTCAAGTAATACCATACTTTTACTTGACCCCTCTTATCCTCTGACCATTCCCTGGCTGCAAAAGACAAAGCTGGCTGTCTGGGATGTTTTGTTTTTCTCAGGGTACAGGAAGAACGGCCGTGGCTTTGAGGAGGAAGGTAATTTGACATGGAACAAATACTTGTGAAGAGCAGCTGCTGGAGGAGGTGAACGCAGCTACGGGCTCGTCAGCCACATTCATGCTTCATCGTCCAATCAACAGCATAGCAACAAAGAGCCTCTCCGGTATCATGCGAACGCCAGTCTGAAAAGCTCTGCGTCGTCCAATGTGCATGTCCAAAAATTTCGGACTCCTTGTAGACGGGCTGTGATTGGTCCACTGTACTCCATCATCGCAGGCACTTTGCCTTTCCGCACCGTCCCTTCTGGTAGACTTGTTTAAGGCAACGTTTACACATAGCCGGGTATTTACAAAAACGGATATTTCCCCCTCTAGGTTTTGAAAAATATCCTTGTTTACACGAACCCGCATAAATATGCGTTTAAGGTGCTATGAGCATCCAAACCTACAGGGGGCAGTGTAACGAGAAGCGTAAAGTCATGCTAGCCAATCAGAATCCTGGAAAAAAACATCAACAAATGACACGTGTGAAGCCTGAATAATATGGTTCCGCGTTAAATCGACGGCGTAGCCTACGTACGGCGCGCGTCGCCGCGTACCCTACGCCGTAGGCTCTGCGTTGGTGTAACGCAGAACCATAAATCAGCTTTGACTGCCTGTTACTTCAAAGACGGAACGAGAGTCTTTCGTTTGGAGTGACAGAGAAGTGGAGTTACTTTTAAGTGTGACTTTAGAATATAAAACAGGTAAAATACTATGGGCTCAAATTAATGCCATAAGTATTTTGTATCTGTAAATAAACTTTGTACTTGTAGAAATATTTTGTGTGTGTGCAAAAAATATTTGTACTTGCAAAAAATATTTGTACTTGTATAAATATTTTGTGCGTGTGAAAAAAATATTTGTAATTGTAGAAATATTTTGTGCGTGTGCAAAAAATATTTGTACCTGCAAAAAATATTTGCACTTGCAAAAAAAATTTGTACTTGTAGATACAAAGCTACAAACCTTTTTTACAAAGCTACAAACTTTTTTTTACAAAAGCTACAAACTTTACAAAGCTACAAACTTTTTTTACAAAGCTACAAACTTTTTTTACAAAGCTACAAACTTTTTTTACAAAGCTACAAACTTTTTTTACAACTACGAGTTTTGGCAGTGTTTTGACGTGCCAAAACTAACAGCCAATCAGCGATCTTTGTCACGGGTTTCAAAGGGTTTCTGGAGAGCCAATCAGATCATTGCATCGCCTACTGACGTCGCCGCCATATTGGATGTGGCAAGACTGGGCTGCAAACCATGGATGTATTATATAGCTGCAAACTAATACAAGTAAATGGACTTATTTTCATAAAGCATCTTTTTACAAATAAATTTACGTTTTACGTCTCATTTATTCATTCACACGCGCACTAGTATACTTGGGAAACAGTTAGGCACCAAATATAATATATTTAATTTTCTCAGACGGCAAAAATAAGAACTTTATTTATCCCACACAGGAGTAATTCATGTTATATCAGCTATAGAGAACAAGGTAGTGCCGAAAAACAATATATATCCCCCCTCACAAAAATAAGAAAAATACAGAAACATATTCTCTCATTAACAAAGCATATTTTACATCTTTACACATTACATTTTATGTTATTGTTATTTTATTGTCTGAAAAACTGTTCAAATATGTTATTTTGTTATTTGAATTTTTTTTTATTCGTTTTGTTGATAAAAAAATATGTCTCTATTTTTGTGAGGGGGGATATATATTGTTTTTCGGCATTACCTTGTTCTCTATAGCTGATATAACATGAATTACTCCTGTGTGGGATAAATAAAGTTCTAATTTTTGGCCATCTGAGAAAATTAAATATATTATATTTGGTGCCTAACTGTTTCCCAAGTATACTAGTGCGCGTGTGAATGAATAAATGAGACGTAAAACGTAAATTTATTTGTAAAAAGATGCTTTATGAAAATAAGTCCATTTACTTGTATTAGTTTACAGCCCAGTCTTGCCACATCCAATATGGCGGCGACGTCAGTAGGCGATGCAATGATCTGATTGGCTCTCCAGAAACCCTTTGAAACCCGTGCCAAAGATCGCTGATTGGCTGTTAGTTTTGGCACGTCAAAACACTGCCAAAACTCGTAGTTGTAAAAAAAGTTTGTAGCTTTGTAAAAAAAGTTTGTAGCTTTGTAAAAAAAGTTTGTAGCTTTCGTAAAAAAAGTTTGTAGCTTTGTAAAAAAAGTTTGTAGCTTTGTAAAAAGTTTGTAGCTTTGTATCTAGAAGTACAAATATGTTTTGCAAGTACAAATACTTTTTGCACATGCACAAAATATTTCTACAAGTACAAATATTTTTTTCACACGCACAAAATATTTTTACAAGTACAAATATTTTTTGCAAGTACAAATATTTTTTGCACACGCACAAAATATTTCTACAAGTACAAAGTTTATTTACAGATACAAAATACTTATGGCATTAATTTGAGCCCATACTATGGGCTCAAAATACAAGAAAATATTGACGGTGGCCAAACAAATTGTAAACACAGGTCGCACACATGATGCTGGTGACGTTTCTGTTGCATAATGTGACATTCTGAAGCCTAAATCTCCGTTTCCCTCCGTTTACAAGCAAACGTGAAAACTGAGTTTTTGAAAATCTCCACTTTGGCTGGAGTTTTCAGAAATGATCGTTTTTGGTGACTTTGAGCTTCGTTTTCATGTAAACGAACATCCAAAACGCATGAAAACGCCACCGTTTTTGCTCCGTGTAAACGGGGCCTAAAAGGCGTACAGACCACTTCCTTGCATGACTTTGCTCTGGTTTACGATATTTTCAATAAAAGGAGTGTTCCTAATTGATGAACTCCATCTCCAACAATGTCATAGAGAAAAAAAAAAGAAAGTAAACACTTAACCACATGATGTCAGGTTCAAACCCCAGAATGGCAACCAAAATGAACCACCTTGGGCCCCTGAGCGAGGCCCTTAACCCAAATTGCTCCCCAGGCGAAATGGTGTGTTTGTTCTCTCAGATGTAAGTCGCTTTGGATAAAAGCGACTTACTACTAAATGACAGTAGTAGTAGTACTTACTTACTTAGGCCCGTCGCTCCCAGTGGAGCATAGGCCACCGACGACTTTTCTCCATTTAACAACGTTTTGGGCCGTCCTTTCTGCCTCCCCCCAGCTGATTCCATGGCTCTTGAGTTCTGCCTCAGTGTCCCGTCTCCAGCTGTTTTTGGGCCGTCCTCTCTTTCTCTTCCCCTGGGGGTTCCAAGTCAGAGCCTGGCGTGTAATAGTAGCTGCCGGTTTCCTCAGGGTGTGACCGATCCATCCCCACTTTCGCCTCAGTATTTGTTTTTCTACTAGCAACTGTTTTCCTCTCTGCCACAGTTCCTCGTTGTTGATTTTGTCTGGCCACCTGATTCTGAAGATGCGCCTCAGAAAGCAGTTGATGAAGGTTTGTATCTTTTGCAATGTCCCTTTTGTCCTTCTCCACGTCTCTGAACCGTAGAGAAGAATGCTTTTCACATTGGAATTGAAGATACACACCTTAGTTGCCTTAGTTGTTGTGGTTATTTCTTTGAATAACCAGATGTTTTTCAGCAGGATGAACGCTGCTCTGGCTTTGTCTACTCTCGCAGTGACGTCGCTGTCTGTGCCACCCTGCCTATCTATGATGCTGCCGAGGTGCAGAGTAGTAGTAGTAGTAGTAGTAGTAGTAGTAGTAGTAGTAGTAGGTAATTCCGGAAATAGATTCCCTTGAGCGTTTTGCCAGCGAATTGCTTCGCGGCACTTCCACCTCGACGCAAAACTTCGAAAGTTAAACAACGCTGTTGAGCCGAAGGTCTTCTCTTTGTGTTGAGCTGATGGACAAGCATCATTCAGGCGTTAGTCGTGTCATTCAAGGACAATAATCACTGTCACACAGAGATCACAGTATAAAGACACAATGGAGATCCCTTTCTTCGTTCTGCCTCCACTCTCCAACTGCACATTCATGATGATACCACAAGGGTCTATATGGCCATAATTTGAAGACGGTCCCTTTCCTCTACTTCTCAGTCCACAGTCATCAACAAGCCCCTAATGTCTTGAGTCACTGGCTGCTTTACTCAGCTGGAACTGAATAAATGAAAATAAAAGCTCAAAGTTTCTACCTGGGACACTACTGGTGTTTGTGGCATTATCGCAGCGGTAGGAAGGAAACCCTGACTGAGTTCAGTAGGAGGAAGACAATAGTTGGCTTAAGCTGGTGGAAGCTCCTCCAGAATGCTAAACATGGCAACAGTGGTCTGACCAGCATTTAGTGCTCCAAGTTGAGTGGCAAAGTCCAGCCAGTCCACTCTCTGCCTCTCTGCATGTGGTAGACATCTAGATTGATAAACTGGCGACGGCCAAACAGTCCGACTCTGTTGTGGTTGACAAATGCCAGAGAAAAGTAGTAGTGATGGATGTGGTAATATCGAGCAACAAGGAAGGAATCAAGAAGAAGAAACATGAGAATCTGGTAAAGATACCAATAGTTGGAAGAAGAATAATCAAATCAAATAAGACGTTGGAATGTGAACAGTGGTGCCAGCGGTAATTGGAGGACTTGGAGCTGGCACCTCCTCGCTGGGCGAGTGGCTCCAGCAATAAAAAAATAATGCGTAGAACCCTAACTCTGGGCCTTCATGCTGCTGTCATACAGCCATCGCCTGTCAGCGTCCTTGTGATGGACTGATTTCATGCCCTGTCCACAGTTTGCAATAAATTGGAATCAAGTAATTACAGAGTGGAACGAACTGGCTGAGTATTATTTGCATGAAGTGGCTCATTATATTAGTTGGTTGGTTGGTTGTTGGTCTGTTTTAGTTGTTGTTTACAGCTTTTTAAAATTACAACTTTTAGGATGGCTGTTGTGTTTTACTGAGAAGGAGCATGAGTATTTGCTTCTGCATTAGTGAGTGCATAAGGCAGGGGTGGACAATCCTGGTCCTCAAGGGCCGGTGTCCTGCATGTTTTAGATGTTTCCTTGCTTTAATAGACCTGATTCTAATTAATCATCGTCATCAGCTTGTCATCCAGGGCTGCACAATTCTGTTAATGACACAGTCACTTGTATCATGGTGCAATGAAGCAGGGAAAGATCTAAAACCTGCAGGGACACCGGCCCTCGAGGACCAGGATTGCCCACCCCTGGCATAAGGTCTACCTGCTCTTTATTTCCTTCTTCCTTTACGTGCACAAGTGCATCAAAATTGACATGATATTGAACTTTTTCAGACTTTTGGAACTTGTTGAGCTGCAGGTTTTAGGTTGCTGAAGTGAGTTTCCTAACATTTAATTAGACAAATAATTATTATTTTTTTTATTTTAGCATCCACATTTTGTCATTTTACAAATATTCAGTGTATTGTTTATACCAGTACTGAATGATGAATATGTCGGTACTTTTTATTTAGACTTAAAAACACACACAGAAATGCACACACACATTTTAGAGCTTTAATCTCAATACCATGTGATCATTTTACTCACCTTTGTCATAACAATAGAATCTCATACGGGCCTATCCCGAGTCTGGTTCATAATGTATGACAAGGCGGCAGCTGCAAAGGATTGTGGGGCATGAACTTAAGTCAGATCGACATTGTTCATCCATCCATTCAACATCTATACCCACTTATTCCTATTTAGGATCACAGATGCCGGTGGAGTCTATCCCAGCTGTCTTTGAGAGGATTGTCAAAGTTGCAGCTGAATTAATTTAGTCGTTAAATTAGCTTGGATAGGCAGGGCATATTGATGGTATTTGTCTTGTTGTTTCTTGTCCCAGAACCATCTGAACTGATTTTCTGCCAACTTCAGTGGATCCAGTGGAAATACAGGCTATCTGTGTATTTGAGCACATGCAGCCAACATGTGACTGTGTGTGTGTGTGTGTGTGTGTGTGTGTGTGTGTGTGTGTGTGTGTGTGTGTGTGTGTGTGTGTGTGTGTGTGTGTGTGTGTGTGTGTGTGTGTGTGTGTGTGTGTGTGTGTGTGTGTGTGTGTGTGTTGGGAAGAGAGAGGGGGGCACAGCTTGCCTGACAATGTACTGTCCTTTCCGAGTGTACCAGTGCAGTCATGCTGCAGTATATCAATGCTGCCTCTCTAATCTCTGCCCTGCAGCTTTGCCCCTGCTGTTGCTGGACAGCCTCACTTAACAAAGTACAAACAATGTGCATATGTTCATATTTGCACGATAGTATCGCTGATAAATATACTGGTAATAATTTATTTAGAGACACTTCCTGTTTTCAGGTTGTATTTTCATTAATCTCCCATCTTTAGTCTCTTTTGCTCTCGTTCCTTTTCAAGAGTTGCACGTGAAAACTCTACTGTTGCTTCTTTGTTGACTTCACGTTGCGAACTCAGTACCGTATAATCAGAGTCTCTTTTACTGTCTCATACAGAGGTCTCATCAGCAAAACTCAAGAATCATGTGTCTCTTGGAAAGGCAGACATCAGCCTTGACCCTGAGTGACCTGCATGGCTCCAGCTCTGCTGCACACGGGACTAAAAACACTATTCTCTTCAGACATCTGCCACTTTTTCTTTTTAAGACTGCTCAATTCAGTTTTGACATACTGTAGTAGGTGTAATGAAGTATGACGCGAGTCGAGCAACCGTCTTTTTTACGGTTTTTGATAGACCTTTGAACTCCAATTATAACCAATTGAATTACTTCTTTTAAAGCTTTGAAGTTTTTATCTATAAATAATGTTATATTGAGCAGATCTAAATGTTGCACATAATTCTTTAATGACAGGTGTCAACACAAAAAAAATAGATTTGGTTTGCATTTGTAGCTTAGGTTAACTCAGCGCTTGCTAATTGTGTCTTTGACATACCGCGGCTATTTCCATCAGAATATCTTTTTGCATGATTTGTAGCCTTTAAATGATTTTTATCCTTGTTCATACACTGTCAAACAATCTAAATAGGTCAGGTTGTAGCTGCGATGTGCAAAAATATAGCATCTTTAAATATAAAATATAAAATAACTCAAAGATCACGGAGCATCTTAATAAGATTTACAATCTGAAGCTGATAAATCAAACAGATTCACTTTATATTTATAGTTAAACATCTGACTCAGACATCTAGACACAATGGAAATACCATCTTATCAAGGAAATATATAAAGTTTATAATTAAAGCTATCAGATTTGCCTTAATGTCTTTTTCTGTTACTCGGCCTGAAAATACATTCCCTTCTCTTTCTTATCTCCAAACATCCTGGCTTCCTCACCCTTTCTCCACCTCCTCACATTCACTGAAAGCTGACTCCCTCCCTCCTCTCCTCCCTCACCGACACACTCTTATATTTGTCGTCCCTTTCCTGGCGTGCACACACACATTTCAAACACAGTCTCACCTACGGAGGCAGCGCCTTATGACGCCACAGCTCTCGTGCGTTGGACGTAAGGTCAAGCGCACGCACGCGTGCACTTGTACATACACAACGGCGTGTCCTCTCGGCTGATGGGTTTCCAATGAGGCGTTTTTTGCTGCTGGTGTTGGAGCGACTGGCAGTTCTGTCTAAAAACCTCAAAGTCAGTAATTGCAGGAAACCAAAGAAGAAGCTCAAACGCAGGAAAAGAAAAGCATGGGTGAGTGAGGACGAGGCTTGTGATACTGCCTTTTAAGCATTCTTTAGGATCTGTGAGATATCTGACTGAAGTTAAATATGCAAGAAATATGTGCCATCACAAAAAAAGATACCTGTATAAGTGTGTTGTATTTTTTTCTGTTGCGTACCGACACTTTCAAAACCAAATTAACTTTCAAATGTGCGGCGCTCAGTGTTGACAGACAGCCTTCCGGATTTTGGAAGGTGTTTAATTCATGCCAGCCGCTGTGCTGTCCTGCAACAAACTCTCTTCAGCTTTCACGCTCTATTGAAAAGCCTCAGAGTTACCAGTAAATTGAGTATTGATGAGTTTTGTCCTGCACTCAGACTAACGTGGAGGACTGGAGTGTTAGTCAGACTGACTGCTCACAGTTCCCCTCTTTCTGTCTCTGACGGTATCGCTTTTTCCCTCTCTAATGCTTAAAATAGCCGGAGCCACACCATTCAGCACCAGAGGCATTTCAGGAACCAATCTATCTTCCCGTGTGTTTGTGTGTCAGAGAGACAGGGAGAGAGCTTTAGTTCCAGCTCGCTGATACAAAGAGACAAGTTGTCCTTCTTTTCATCTCATTATGTCCAAAATTACGAGACAGACTCGTATGGCGACTTTATCAACCATCACGTATTGTATTTCTGTTTTTGTATGAATACACATGTAGACATGTTTAGTCATCGCTTTGTGATGATAGATATATCTATCTATCTATATCTATATTTATATCTATATCTATATCTATATCTATATCTATATAATTAGCCATTAAATATCGTGTTTTTTTCATTTATTATATTTTTATTTATTTTTATTTTATTTTATTCATTTATTATAGCAAATTTATTGTAGCAAATGTGTGTATCTTTTTTTTTTTTACTGCAGTTTTGACTCTTATTTAATCTTTTTACAAATGGCCGTCTAAGAATTCCAAGGCCATTTATTTATCTATTTATTTATTCTGAACTGCAAAATTCAGCACCCTCACTTACCGTTAGCTGTGAACATCACCTGCTGTAATACTTTTTACTGGTTCAAATGATGCCATCATGCTGCTCGTTGTGGCAAACTTTAAGTTGACTAATGACAAGCTGGATAAAGTCCTTCTTCTGTTAGGAGGTGATCCGAGTAAGGGAGGAGGTTGTGAGGCGGCAGGAGTAACAGAAAAGTCCTTTAATATAAAAGGAAAGTCCTGCAAGAGCAGAAATCCAAAAAGCCCCCATAAGAAAACAAAGATAAACTTGATGAGGCAGAAACCCAGGCTAATACAGGGAAACACAAGACAGGAAAGATGAACTCAGGGGTTGATGCAACACAGGTGCAAACAGTCAGGCTCAGTGGGAACAAAGAAGTCAATCTAGAACTTAAGAAACCAAGAAATAGATTTTCAAAGTAAAACAGGAACCAAATTAACAAAAGTAAAAAAGAAGAATAAAATCCAAAACAAAAAAATCCCACTAAACCATGACAGCTCCATCGTATTTATTCCCACAAAGGAAGTCAACCACCCCCCACTCCCTCGCTGGCACACAGGCTACTTTACATCTAGCACACTTCAGTTGTACATTTATTCATCAGTGGAGGGTGAGTCCACCACACTCTTTCGGTCCCCGGCATGTGGTCCACACTCAACTTGATTGCAGGTGTGCACTCATCTCATTCGCTCATGCATCTGTGGCTTGTTGGGCGGCGTGAGAATGCGGCACTTTCATTCACTAGTGCAGGGGTCGGCAACCCGCGGCCCTAGAGCCGCATGCGGCTCTTTAGCGCCGCCCTAGTGGCTCCCTGGAGCTTTTTCAAAAATGTTTGACCTTTTTTTCCTTTTTTTCTTTTTTTTTCCTTTTTTTCTCTTTTCTCTTTTTTTTTTTTTTTTTTACCTTTTTTCTCTTCTTTTTTTCTTCTTTTTTTTCCTTTTTTTAAATTTTTTTTACAATTTCTTTCCTTTTTTCTCTTTTTTTCTTCCTTTTTCCTTTCCTTTTTAATCTCGACATTTCGACTTTTTTCTCGAAATTTTGACTTTTTTCTCAACATTTCGTCTTTTTTCACGAAATGTTTACTATTTCCTTGACATTTCGACTTTTTTCTCAAGATTGTACTTCAACATTAATCTTGACATTTCAACTTTTTTCTCGCAATTTTGACTTTTTTCTCAACATTTCAACTTTTTTCACGCATATTTTACTATTTCTTCGACATTTCAACTTTTTTCTCAAGTGTACTTCAACATTAATCTTGACATTTTGACTTTTTTCTCGAAATTTTGACTTTTTTCTCGCAATTTTGACTTTTTTCTCGCAATTTTGACTTTTTTCTCGACATTTCAACTTTTTTCTCGACATTTCAACTTTTTTCTCTAAGTGCATAATGAAAATAAAATCTCCCCCCAGTTATAACTAATATAGAAACATGCAGCATGTGTTGCCTTCATTCTAAGGCTGATACAAGACTTTTCATTTTTTTCGGCTCCAGACATATTTGTTTTTTGTGTTTTTGGTCCAATATGGCTCTTTCAACATTTTGGGTTGCCGACCCCTGCACTAGTGCGTGTGTTGTTCTTCTGCCAGCCTGGACACAACTTGAGGAGGAAAACTTTCTATTGCACGAGTCAGTGCAGGTTCATCGTCACCGGTAATAAAAACCCAGGATACAGGTTTTGTTAGTAAGTAAGTAAGTAAGTAAGTAAGTAAACTTTATTTGTACAGCACCCTTCACAGACCATGGTCACAGAGCGCTTCATAATTAAAATAAAAACACAGTTAAGAGATACATACAAATTTAAGATTAAAAGGCCAAGACAACACATTTACGATCATAACAGCCCCAAGACAATTAGGCAAAAGCCTGCACAAATAAAAAGGTCTTTTATTTTTATTTTTATTTTATTTAGTTGCCTTTTGAAGGAGTCAACAGACTCCATGGAACGCAGAGAGAGCTGGGGTGTAGGGCTGGATCAGATCGCTGATGTAAGGTGGAGCCTGACCATGCAAAGCTCTGAAAGTTAAAACCAGAATTTTAAAATTGATCCTAGAGGAAACTGGCAGCAAATGAAGAGCTTTGAGAATAGGGGTTATGTGTGACCTCCTATTAGAGCGGGTCAGAATTCTTGCTGCAGAATTTTGCACTAGCTGCAGGCGAGACAGCTCCTTCTTGTTTAGACAAGAGAACAAACTGTTACAATAGTCCAAACGCGAAGACACAAATGCGTGAATGACCAAGCTGAATATATCTTTTATATGCTCTGTTTTTGAATATATTTGAAAAAAGTGTTCATGTTTTATTTTTCTGCTCTTTAGTACTTTGAGATTACTAAATATAAAGTGCATTATAAATAAAATTTATTATTTTTATTATTATTATTAGTAGTAGTATTATTATTGTATTTAGTTAAAGAGAACCCACACAAACAGACAAAACACAAGAAATATTTACAGCATCTTTAGAAAAGAAGGAAAAAAAGATCAATAGAGAATAGCAGTAAAGTGTTTTGTTGTAGTTTGCATTTTGATGAGGCTGAAGCGCCACTGGAGTTGGTCATAAAATCCTTGTTTTAATGAAATGAGTCGAAGAGTTATTTCTGTTTCTCCCCAAGAGACACAACACTAACTTCCATTTGCATCTTCTTCAAGATTCGTAAATGTTTCCCAGTGTTATAAACAACCGGTACTGTGTGTGACCTGCATGTAAGTCCTTCAACATGCACTCAAACATGCTGATACTGAGCCGTTTGGTTGTCGTTTGAGCATTTCACTGTTTTCTTTACAGTAATAAATCAGAAAACCCTTAAATTAAATTAAATATGCTTTTATCTCTACAAACACTCCTTCAGAGAAATAAATGATGTGTTTGACCATGTGAAGCATTACAGTCCCTGTGAGGTCACGATTAGCTGGCTGATTTGTATAGTAAAAGCGCCTGCTGTGTTTGTAAGGTTTTGGAGTGTGTGTGTGTGTGTGTGTGTGTGTGTGTGTGTGTGTGTGTGTGTGTGTGTGTGTGTGTGTGTGTGTGTGTGTGTGTTGTGTGTGTATATTCTTGTCTGCGTGTGTTTTTCTAATCCAAGCTTTAGAGTGTGTTTCTGCTCAGTCTGACTGCATGCAACCAGAGATTACTTCATATGATCTAGGACAGGTGTGCAGAACGCTGCAGATTAGAGTGAAGTATATATATATTTGCCTGTGTGTGTTTGTGCGTTCACATCCTACAGTAAGTGGCCACAGCACACAGTGTGTTTCTATGTGGAGAGAGGGCAAGAAAATGCAACACGAGATGAAAAGTGTATCTTTATCTGTGTGTGCGGGCTTTGGTGTCTATTCGCTCCTATCCCAGATTACCCTAAATTTATGTTTCAGCTGCTGACAGACGATCTGATGTGACATCACCGCTGACATTGACAGTGACATCACTGACGATAACGCATGATGTCTTTTTCTGATTCAGATTTTAATCTTTTGGCTTCAGAATTGAGAGGATGTGATGGGCAAATTACTTCAGATGGGATCACTTCCAACCAATTTCTAGGCTGAAAATCAGAAAGTGTTACAGCTTCAAGAGTAAAGGAGCAGAAATATATTATGTTTATCAGTGTAAATCTAACTAAACTAATGGAAAACGATACAATTTAGCCTCATACAGGACTGTCTCAGAAAATTAGAATATTGTGATAAAGTTTTTTATTTTCTGTAATGTAATTAAAAAAACAAAAATGTCATACATTCTGGATTCATTACAAATCAACTGAAATATTGCAAGCCTTTTATTATTTTAATATTGCTGATTATGGTTTACAGTTTAAAATTAAGATTCCCAGAATATTCTATTTTTTTTAGATAGGATATTTGAGTTTTCTTAAGCTGTAAGCCATGATCACCAATATTAAAATAATAAAAGGCTTGCAATATTTCAGTTGATTTGTAATGAATCCAGAATGTATGACATTTTTGCATTACAGAAAATAAAGGACTTTATCACAATATTCTAATTTTCTGAGACAGTCCTGTATACTGTGCAGAAAAAGTTTAGAACTGCAGAGCATGTTTGTTTTGACGTTGAGAGAATTATTTCTGTTTAATGGTACAGTATTACCACTATAGACAGATACAGATAGATATAGATAGATACCTAAAGCTGTGATCTGGTTTTGCTGAGTCGGATGGATGATGGCATCTGGGTCCGATCTTCTTTGTATGAATTATTCCCGTTAAGGTCAAGTGTTACCTTGTCCCTTGACACTGACTTACAACAAGTACAAAGTGCTTAACATACAAGCTGAGCATTAAAACCAGCAAAGCAACTTTAAACAGGAGCAAAACAATATGATACAAAGAGATTAAAGGGCAGAATCCCCTCCAATAGGATAGAGGGAACAATAGATCAAATCAGAAAGTTAAAAAAGCTATCCGATAGAGGTAAGAGTAACACCATTAATAATAACAATAAAAAGAAGGTATTGTCTATGCAGCATCCATCCCTACAAAGTTATAAATTGTTAACCCAGAAAGAGAGGACAAGGCAGTCAGAATCAGCAGCAATAGAATATGCAATATACTTATCAGAACGATGCCAAAGGCCCTCTGAAGAAGCAAAGCTTTTAGGGGAGATTTAAAAGTATGAAGAGATGTTGTCTGCCTGAGTGGAGAGGGGAAATACCTTTATAAGGTAGGGGCTGAAATGGAAAGTGCCTGATCTTCCTTTGTCACAAACTCTGATATGGGGACTATCTGTGGATCTCAGAGCTAAACATCCCGGTAAACAAGTCTGGGATGTAAATTGGGGTAAGGTCGTATAAGGCTTTGAACGTGAGCAGTAAGAATTTGAAATCAATGTGAAATCTAACAGAGTACTAACAAGTACAGGGAAGATGTGCACATACTCTTTTGTAGCAGTAAAGAGTCTTGCTGCTGCCTTTTGAATTAAGTGGAGGCAACAGAGACTGATACCTGAGTACAATGAACTACAGTTGTCTCGGAGAGAGAAGACAAAGGCATGCATGACTTTTTGCAAGTCAGCAGTCTTACCCTGGAAAAATCAAGACTGCGCCACATGTTTGACCTGAACATCCCAACTAAAGTTAGAATCAAATATCATATATCCTTGATTTCAGGCAGTTTGTTTGATATCATCTGACACATTGCCAAGAATAGAAACAATAGAAACAACAGAATTTGGGGGACCAAACAGAATATCCTCAGATTTTTTTTTTTTTAACTTAAGAACATTTTTGGTCATACAGGATTTGGACAAGCTGTGATATGTGCAAGGCTGCTCTGAGTTTTATGGGCATGTACAGATTAATGTCATGAGCATAAAATTGGTAATTTGCATTGCATCGATTCTCATATTAATTCCTAAAAATCGATTCATATGTCTAAAGATAGATTTTTTTTTTTTTTTTTTTTAATTTATTTATGTATTTTTTTTTTTTTCATCATTACATTACAACTTTTGGTTATTTTTTTGTTTATCCCCAAAAAAGGAATTTTTTGTTGGACACGATAATAACTGGTGCCATGTTTTTGCCTTTAAATATGTTTAGAGGTATGAAAACATAAAAGTGTTATAATTGCATAAATTGTCTATATTTCATTACTTTATATACTGTCTTGGGGTTACATTTGCAAAATTTAATCCGTCTCTGTTTCCTCCCTGGATCTGTTTGGTAATTCTGCCCCACGATGTTTCTGAAAGCAGTTCTATCAGTATTCTGGGAGCTGATTGGTCCTTACAGCATCATTAGCTGCCAATACTTCCTGTTGAATCTCAATATAATACTAGTAGTAATATTTTGCATAACTACAGTCATATAATTCATGCAACAGCTCAAAAAAGAGTTTTAATAACACTAACCCAAATTAATATCGGAATCGGATCGAATCAAATCTTGATAATCGATTCTCAATCTTAAGAATCGGAATCAAATCGATTCTTGACATTTGAATCGATCCCCAGCCCTAGTCCTGAATAGTGAGCGAAAATAACCGAGTCAAATTCCCTGTCTTGTTTGACCTGACTCGGCCAAATAAACATGATTCTGATTCTGATTCTGAATAGGCCCGACTAGAGGTAGCATGTAAACAGCGAACAGAAGGGCACCAAGGACTGAGCCCTGTGGTACACCACAACTGAGGAGGTACATAGTCATGAGGTGTTGCTGGTATAGAATACTGTTAAACTCTGTCTTCCACAAGGTGTAGATGTCCTTGTAGATGATGTTGTAATGTAGATGATGTGAATTAAATTAAGAAGTAAAAATAGTTCCAAGTCAATGCTGGAGGATCAGTTTGTGGTAGGGATGTCCCGATCAGGTTTTTTGGGCCCTGATCCGATTTGAGTCACTTGATTTTGAGTTTCAATCGCCGCTGTAACTTTTATTTATTTGCCTCCGTTGTAACACTGCTGTGAGCATGCGCAGATCACCAAAAACAAACAACTTTACGTGACACAGCCCACACTCCGCACCCCCACCTCATCCTTAGCTTTCTTCATATTAGCAGCGTTGTCGTGCAAAATTACGCCGACCCGTTTCTTCTTGATACACCAGTTGTTTAGCATCTTTCCATAGTTTGATGCGCTGATCAAAATAATGAGAATAAAATATATATCCTGGCAATGCCCAGGACTGTCACTTAGGTAGGAGCACTGGGTGATGAAAATGGGAAAAAAAATCAGAAATAAAAATGATTTAAAAATATATATATATATATACTGTATATCCGATCCCTGATCGGGATGCAACATCCGATTTCGATCAAGTCTGAAACAACGTGATTGGGCCTGATTTCTGATCAAGTGATCCGATCGGGACATCCCTAGTTTGTGGTAGAGTACATATCATACACCTCAAACAGATTCTGTGGTTAGCCACCAGCATGTGGTGGCTAACAACCACCAACTAACAACAACAGAATCTGCTCAAGATCAATGACTTCTGGTAACGTTATAGGAGACTCTGCAAATCTCTGTTGGTTATGCTAGTATCGCAACCACATCAGTTCACCTTTTACCTCCATCCTAAAAAGAATTAGGACCCACTATACTATGGTGTGAATCAGCAAAAAAGAGCTAAAGGAGTTGATGGTAAGGGCAAAGGGGCCTTTGTTTCAGCTAACACTAGCTGGTGGATTATATCTTCTTCTTTTCACTTTTGGGAGTTTATGTCACTCTCTTATCTCTTGAAAAATTGTATCTTTATCTTTTTGAATCTGCATCCTCAATTTACTTTTTATGTGTTGTTTTTCAGGCCAACATACCTAAAAACATTGAATGGAATGCCATGAATAAGTTATACATACATAACTTATTCAAACTTTGTCCTAACTCTAACCCTAACGCTTTTTTTAACCCTAACCCTGTGTTTTTTGTTTTTTTGAGCCACTCTCTCAGGCAACCTAAAACCTCAAAGCTTCTTTACTCATACCCTCATAACAAAAGTTGCAGTAAGCTCTCCCAGCATCTACTGTGCCAGCATCACCTTATTGTATATGGCAGGCTGAAAGTGTCAAAATCTAAAATATAAACAGAAATGCACAAATGACCAGAGAATTTAGCGATTGTATTAAGATTTCACCAGAACGTGGAAACAATTTCTGTTGCACGGCTGTGATACGACCTGGATGTTTATTTAGCCGACTGAGAAGGTTAATGCTCATTTAGTTGCCGCCTGATCTGCATCAGTACCGTTGTACTTTAAGCAAGTTGACATTGGAAATAGAATTTTGTCCTTCTTCTGTTTTCTGTTGTGATATTGTGAAATAGTCCTCAGAGCTCACACTTTGAGACCCCCCGTGGCAGAAATGCAAAAGAAATGTGAAAAATACTCTGAAATACTCTTTCTTGAGTGCCAAGTCAGATAGTTTCATCAGTTAATATCAGCAATGAGATAATGGTTGGATTGACCAATAGTGACAGAAGTTAGGTTATCCATTAGCTTTTAAAAATGCATGATTTAATCATTATTAAAAATCTAAGTAAAACATCTTCCTATCCATCCATCCATCCATCCAGTCTTTATTTGTACCGGCTTCATCCTATTCAGGGTCAGCAGGCGGTAATCTACCACACTTAACCTGTTTGTCTCTGTGGTTCCAGGTGATCCTGACAGTTTACCTCAATGACACCCAGCAGATGCTCACGGAGGTCCCTGTTACTCCGGCAACCCGAGTGTTTGATGTGGTGGAGTATTGCAAAGAGGCCGGCGAGGGGGAGTGTCATCTGGCTGAAGTCTGGAATGGACATGGTGAGCTGATTCATTGGTCCATCCATTTACATTTACAGTGAATATGCTAAATGCTAAATGTTCCTTGGACCCTGTACCCTGAGATATATATTTTAAAACCTGAAGTTACTACTTGAGGAATGTGAAGTGCAATAGGTCTATGCTCTGCACTTAGTCATTTCCCCACACCTTCATTGGTAATTATTTTCAACACAAAGTTATCCGATCATTAGCTGAACTGTTGTTGCTCTTGAAAATAATGCTGTTGTTAGATATTTGTACTTAAAAAGAGGCACGTTTGAAGACGCAAAGAGCTTGACTGACATACAGTCAATGAACCTCCCAGTCTGAGAGACAAACTGGGAGGTTCAATCACTGACAAATGCGATCAGCACTCTAATTGATTTACAGCAGTTTTTTTGTTGTCAGTTGTTGGAGGAGGAAACACTTTGACTCTGTAAACGTAGACAGCACCGATCAAATACCAGACTCAGACTTTCAGTATGGTAGATCACAAACCAGTGGAAGCTACAGCTTCCTCTTCTGTATCTAAAACAGTGGTTCCCCACTTGGTGTCCCAACTCGTCAATGAGGCCAATACAGATCACAGACTACACAAATATTTCACTACAGAGTTTGTGAGGTTGTCAGAATTAGACTAGATTATCACATGTGCCAAATTTGAACCGGAGCATCTGGCTCCCTTTAAACTAAAGCATTAACACAAACATAATACCTGAGATATCCTCCATGATGTGATGTGAAATTCAGTGTGGCTGGAAAAAACTGTCAGAAAAAAGTAGTATCAACAGAGTGAGAGAATATTCTCTTGCAGTGCGTACACATGGAGGCTGCTCTGTTGTTTGGTATTTGGCAGATTTGTTTTTTCCCAGAGGTTTTTCCACAATAATTGCCTCTTGCTGCTGAAAATTAAGTTGATGAAAGCAGTAACAACAAACCAGAACTGTAAAGTAATGAAGCCAAAATGTTTTGGTCAAAAGCACTGAAACACTCCACAGATCTGAACTCCAGGACTGGAAGTATAAGTTTCATTCAAAACAGTTTGTTAGTAAATATTGATTTGTGCAAATGTAAAAATGTTCATTTTTATACCTCATTTGGTAACATATCACATCTGACAAAATCTTATTGTAATCATATTCCAGGTAACTAAATACTAAAGTTATCATGGATGGTAGTATAGCTATTTTCTTTTTCTTTCTTTTTTTATTGGATGAGTAAAAAGAGTCAAATGGGTTTATCTGATACATTTGCTTGTTTGCTTGTCTTCACTGTTGCTAATTTGACTTGCGCCTGTTTTAACTTCTACCAAATCCTTTTATGTCCTGCCGATGGCAAACGGATTTTCTCCTCTTTCATTTTCCATTCAGTCACACCTCTTATGCCTGGAGATCTATAATAAGTTTATGAGCAGCAGGCTAAGATCTGGATTTAGATAAAAGGAGCAGCAGCTCATTTGGTTGTCTGCAGTGAAGAAACGAGACCAAGGCCTCTCCCTCTGGTCTCCCTGTTAGTCTGCGTTTGAACTCTCAGTGCATGCGGAAACAGAGTGACATCATCGCTGGTTTGATGGCACAGGCTGGTTGTCAGATTCAAGTTACAAAGCCAAAGGAGAAATCATCAATAACAAGTTCATTACATAAAGGTAAATCAGTTGGCAAGACTGCAGTATAAAACCAGTCACAGACAGATATTAAGGACATCATTCTGGAAGATTCTCCTTCCTTCCTTCCTTCCTTCCTTCCTTCCTTCCTTCCTTCCTTCCTTCCTTCCTTCCTTCCTTCCTTCCTTCCTTCCTTCCTTCCTTCCTTCCTTCCTTCCTTCCTTCCTTCCTTCCTTCCTTCCTTCCTTCCTTCCTTCCTTCCTTCCTTCCTTCCTTCCTTCCTTCCTTCCTTCCTTCCTTCCTTCCTTCCTTCCTTCCTTCCTTCCTTCCTTCCTTCCTTCCTTCCTTCCTTCCTTCCTTCCTTCCTTCCTTCCTTCCTTCCTTCCTTCTTTTTTCCTGCTCTCCTTCCTTCTTCTCTTCCTCTTTTCTCCCTTCCTTCCTTCCTTCCTTCCTTCCTTCCTTCCTTCCTTCCTTCCTTCCTTCCTTCCTTCCTTCCTTCCTTCCTTCCTTCTTTTTTCCTTCCTTCTTTTTTCCTGCTCTCCCCTTCCTTCTCCCCTTCCTCTTGTCTCCCTTCCTTCCTTCTTTCCTTGTTTTCTCCCTTCCTTCCTTCCTTCCTTCCTTCCTTCCTTCCTTCCTTCCTTCCTTCCTTCCTTCCTTCCTTCCTTCCTTCCTTCTTTTTTCCTGCTCTCTCCTTCATTCTTCTCTTCCTCTTTCCTTCCTTCCTTCCTTCCTTCCTTCCTTCCTTCCTTCCTTCCTTCCTTCCTTCCTTCCTTCCTTCCTTCCTTCCTTCCTTCCTTCCTTCCTTCCTCCCTTCTTTCCTTCCTTCCTTCTTTCCTTCTTTCCTTCCTTCTTTTCTCCCTTCCTTTTCTCCCTTCCTTCCTTCCTTCCTTCCTTCCTTCCTTCCTTCCTTCCTTCCTTCCTTCCTTCCTTCCTTCCTTCCTTCCTTCCTTCCTTCCTTCCTTCCTTCCTTCCTTCCTTCCTTCCTCCCTTCTTTCCTTCCTTCCTTCCTTCCTTCTTTCTTTCCTTCTTTTCATTCTTCCTTCTTTCCTCCCTTTCTTCTTTTCTCCCTTCCTTCTTTTCTCCCTTCCTTTTCTCCCATCCTCCCTTCCTTCTTTTCTCCCTTCCTTCCTTCTTTCTTTCCTTCTTTTCATTCTTCCTTCTTTCCTCCCTTTCTTCTTTTCTCCCTTCCTTCTTTTCTCCCTTCCTTTTCTCCCATCCTCCCTTCCTTCTTTTCTCCCTTCCTTCCTTATTTCTTTCCTTCTTTTCATTCTTCCTTCTTTCCTTCTTTCCTCCCTTCTTCTCTTCCTCCTCTCTTGACCCGAAGACAGCACAAGGGTTAATCAGTTATGTCAGCATCAGTGAAACATTATGGTTATGATGACAATTCTTGGTGGTATTAATGTTTTTGTTCTGCCAATCTCTCAGTAACTTGACCTACATCTCTGCAGGCGCAGACATCATTCAGCAGAGTCCACTACTCTCATAATAACCACTGACAGCCTGTCTTATGAGGATCAGAATGTAATTGATTATAATCTGGGATTATGTGACAGGATCATCACAGACTGAAGACTGGCCTAAATCACTTTCTCTGAAGCTAATTATAAACAGAGACGGACACATAGTGCAGCTCCAGCTTGTGAAATCAATACAGTACTTAAGTACCTCATATTTATTGTGTGACATTGTAAGTGTGAATAGAAAAGTCCAGACGTTGAGGGTGACTATCGCTTAGGCATGGCCCACATTCATTCAAGCAGAACCGACAGAGCGGTGATGAACAACGCGGTGTGTTTGTGAAGCTGTGTGGTGTGACTGGGCGGTCAGGCGCTCTATAAATGGCTCTGATGCCATATTGTGTCTTAGAGGGTAACAATACAAACCACTATAAAGCAGCACATAATAAATGGTGGCACATATTGTGTGTGACTAGAGCCCATGCCTAAAGGGCACACGCATGATTAGTGTTTGTGTGTGTGTGTGTGTTTCCACCATGAAAGTATAGTTACTCTTACAAACACTTTGTGCTTCATTTTTCTTGTTTTGTCAAAAAAATATAAAATTTTGAAGATAAAAATGAAAATCCTAAACTCCCCCTGAGTCTGAGTAACACATTACCAGTTTATTAGCCAGTAGTCACTTTTTTGGTTTTTGGGTTTTTGGTCTACCTACATTTGTCATTTAAAAGACAGGACTAAACATAAATTGGGTAAACTTTAACCAATTTTCTCATAACATTACAAAACCATTTTGTTATAAAAAGTGATTAGATTACATTTTTTATTA
Source organism: Cololabis saira (assembly GCF_033807715.1). Lineage (NCBI taxonomy): Eukaryota > Metazoa > Chordata > Actinopteri > Beloniformes > Belonidae > Cololabis > Cololabis saira. Next base: position 29,734,679 of record NC_084602.1, read on the forward strand.
AAACAGCAGGCATAGTCTGGAGTGTTGTCTAGGACACATTTCAAGTACCGTATTTTCCGCACTATAAGGCGCACCTAAAAGCCTTCAATTTTTTTCAAAAGCTGACCATGCGCCTTATAATCCGGTGCGCCTTATATATGGATCAATATTGAGCCGCAACAGGTCTTGCAACTAGAAAATAATAAAACAGTTGTTTATTCATTTTTGGAGTGAATGGAGTTGTAAGAAAGCTGATTTGTAATCTATTAATAAAGTTTGACTAACCTATCTAACTGTTTTGTTGACATTCCCTTTAGCGCAGCACCGTCTAATGGATGCATAACGTAACCCCAGCCTCTACTGTAGCGCCTTATACTGCGGTGCGCCTCATATATGGAAAAGGTTTTAAAATATGTCATTCATTGAAGGTGTGCCTTATAATGCGGTGCACCTTATGCCGCTTTTGCACTAGGACTTACTTGGCCCGACTCGGCTCGGCGCGGCTTTACACGGTTCCACTGTGTGTTTTCGCACTGCCAGGGGAGAAGCGGGCAGGTTTGGGTGAAGCTGCTGTGACGTACTCGATTGCGCAACACCTTTGTTCACGTCAGCGCTGATCAGAAATCAGCTGGAGCCGGAGCGGCTGAGAGTAAAACAGCCCGTCTACATCGCTTTTTTATTTTTTTCTCGACAGCCACCAGGTTTATGAACATCTGCACCTCAGAGTTGGATCACCAAACAGACGTTTTGTGCTTTATAATAAAATCGCCGCGAGCCGCGGGTCGCCTCGCTCTGACTCCCGCTTCCTGATTCAAACGTCTTACGGCCCCGCCCCCGACCAATCAGAGGCGCGGAGGGTGGTGACGTCCCCGCCCCCCGACCAATCACTGGCGTGGAGGATGGTGACCTCAGAAATAGTCCCTTCTCAGCCCGCTAAGAACCTGGCTGAAATGGTTACAGAAAAAAGTACCGACTTGGAGCGGCTCTACACGTCTCAGCCCTAGTGCGAAAGCGCAAAACGGGGCCATAGCGGGTAGAACCGGGGAGAAGTGAGACTAATGCAAAAGCGCCATTATAGTGCTTTCAGTCCAAATCTATTGCGGGGAGTCCACGCATGTAAGAATGTGCCATGTGTGAAAAAGTACAAATAATACTTAAAATAAACCCCCAATGTCTCCAAACGATATATCTGCTGACTGGGGAGAAGAATAGAGAACAGTATCTTAGGCCCCGTTTACACGGAGCAAAAACGGAGGCGTTTTCATGCGTTTTGGCCGTTCGTTTACACGAAAACGGAGCTCAAAGCCCCCAAAAATGATAATTTCTGAAAACTCCGGCCAAAGTGGAGATTTTCAAAAACTCTGTTTTCACGTTTGCGTCTAAACAGAGAAAACGGAGGAAAACGGAGATTTACGTCACATTATGCGACAGAAACGTCACCAGCAGCGTCATGAGTGCAACCTGTGTTTACAATTTGTTTGGCCACCGTCAATATTTTCTTTTATTTTCCCGTTTTTAAATTCTAAAGTCACACTTAAAAGTAACTCCACATCTCTGTCACTCCAAACGAAAGACTCTCGTTCCGTCTTGGTGGGTACGCGGCGTACCCTACGCCGTAGGCTCTGCGTTGGTGTAACGCGGGACCATAAATCAGCCTTAACTGGAAGTCACACGTGTCATTTGTTGATGTTTTTTCCAGGATTCTGATTGGCTGGCATGACGTTAACAGCGTTTTCATGCGGGTCTGTGTAAACGAGGATATTTTTGAAAACGTAGAGGGGAAAATATCCGTTTTTGTAAATACGCTATGTGTAAACGTGGCCTTAAATAACCATCAGGAGAAGTTGTGTCAGGTGTGACTCCTCCTCCTGACATGCCCCCGCCACGCCTCTCTGTTTCCTTCAGCAGAAGAGCCTCAGACAGAGAATACGGAGGCTGCTTCATTTGCATTTTACAGGTCATTTTATTAGTAATTCATCACATGTAGTCATTAAATACACCTGGCTACACACGTGCATCAATCCAGCTACAGTCTGCAGTTACTGTGTCAGGTTGTTTGTCTCTGCATGGCCTTGTAATGGACTGGTGATCTGTTCCTGTGCCACAACCTTGAAACATGGAAAATGAATGAGTGAACACAGTGGAGTAATACAGGACATTATAAAACACTTCATCTGAAACTCTTTATCCAGCATCAATGAATTTGACCTGAACAAGGCTGCACTTTCTCACGAGGGACGCAGTGCAACCACTGCTGACTGTCCCTGCTACTCCAGAAAGTTAATTTAATATTACTCATCAGTCTTACAAATTGAGTTTATTTGAAAATGTTATTCAATTTTTGTAATTTCGTAAATGTTTACTCCAGTGCAAAATCAGTGTCCATGTGTCCGATTACGCTGCTAACTTTTGCAGAGAGAGTGCAGTGACATGAAACGGTGTATTTGTGAGCAGGAACTTGGAAACGTCCTGTTCAATAAAGTGTAATGAGATGTACATAATTAACTAAATAAATACCTCTCTAATTATGTTCTTCTCATCTTTTCCTGGCTTCTGCTCACACACCCATTAATGTGATGTTACTTTTCGACAATTACCGGGATGTTTTTTCTACCTGCATCTTTTCTCAGAGCGAGTTCTCCCTCAGGAGCTGTTATTGTTGGATCTCCTTCAGCAGTGGGGAGCCCGGAGGCCCGAGGTCCGCTTCTACCTCAGACACTGCGCCCCCTGGCCTGAAGGTAGCGCAAAAACAAACACACATGCATATTTGTTTAATTTAGATTTTACTGAAAAGTTAAACAAACCCATTCTCGGTTGTGGCCCCGGGGAACGGTTTTAAATTTTATATAACACTCTGATTGTTCCATATCTGACCTACTGTGTTGAAGTTTGGGGAAATGCCTGTAAAACATATATTCAATCAATTTTCATTCTGCAAAAAAGAGCCATAAGAATAATCAGTAGAAAACGATATAGAGATCCAACAATCCATTATTCCTTCAGTTAAAATTGTTGAAATTTCATGAACTAGTAGACCATAGTATTCTGCAAATTATGTTTAAAGCTCATAAAAAAACTTTACCAATCAACATTCAGAAAAGATTTGAAAAAAGAAAAAGCAAGTATAACTTAAAAGGAACAGAGATTTTTAAAAAACCAAGATGCAGGACTAAATTGATGGAACGTTGTGTTTCTGTGAAAGGAATCAGTTTATGGAACAATCTGAATAAAGAAAACAAAGAATCCAAATCAAACATTACATTCAAAAGAACAATTAAAACCTGTATGTTAAGGAAATATAACGAAAAATGTTGAGTTTGATTGACATACCCGTAGGCGGTGGTAATTTTATTTAATGTTATTTTAATTTTATTTTAGTTGTTTTTATTCACTTAGTTTTTTTTTTGTTTTTTTTTATTATTATTAATTTATGTTATTTCTGAAAGGGGCAGATCAGATAAGATTCTTCTTCTTTCTGCTCCCTTTTCATTCATAAGTTAGGAACATTTGTATTTGTGTTTGTATTAAATTGTTTTGTTTTTTTGAATGAAATAAAGAATAAAATGAAAAAATGAAATGAAATGTGGGAAACACAGCGACCCAGTGCCAATGGTTCACGAGGGGGAGACGTTAGGGTGGTGACTCAGTCAGTCATTAGCTAGATAAGATGATTAGAGTTACATAACGGGGCGGGGGAGGAGGCAAGGACAGACGTGTCGGACGGTATTCTACTAAAAAAGCTCTTTGAATAAGAATAAGAATACCTTTGTGGCAACGCCACTGATAAAAGACTTGCTTTGCTCTGTTAAAAAACTTTGAAGAGCTATGAATGAATGGCTGTGTAATATCTGTGCCCGTTAGTACCAGATCTGTGATGGTGTTGCACTGCAGGGGTGGGAAACCTCACCCCCTGCTGGTGTGTTTCCTGTAAAAGCTTCAGTCATTAAAAATGTAATTATCATTCATTAAAATCACATTATCATTGTATGTGCGGGCACTGTGAAGTGGATCCTCAGTAATGAATGAATCATGGAGCCGTTTTTTCTTTTTTATTTGGTTGAGTCATACATCTTTAAAGTTTTCTTGCTTTATTAGAAGGGTTTATTGTACCTGTTAAACCGTAATCTCTACTATACCTATATAACCTTTTTTCTCATTTGAATGAAATGTTGTGCAGACAGTGAACAGATTTTCCACTGAGTCCCACGTCGTGTGTCTGGATCTCTATAATAAATTTAAGAACACCTTGTAAGATCTGGAGTAAGATGAAATGAGCATTTGGCCACTTGCACTAAAAGGAAAAAAAGTGTTGCCTCCCCTGATCCTCCTGCTCATGTAGTTCAGGTTTGTGCTTGAACTGTCAGTAGATGCGGTTCCACAAAGAGCAACATCATCTGCAGTTTTAAGGGACAAGCCAGTTCATGCAACAGCTGCCAAACCGTCCTGGAACCTCAGCTGTGTTTGGCTGCACACTAAATATCACCAAAAGGTAGGGCTGGGCGATTTTGGACAAAAATAAAATCCAGATTTTTTTCTCTGAAAATTCGATTAGATTTCGATTTCGATTTTTTTGGTAAAACTACAAAAGACAATGGAATAAATTGTTTCAAATATTTTATCTTTATTTTTAAAGAAAAATAGCAAACAAATTTCCCTATTGCGAATGAAGTGCAATTGAAAGATACTGTAAATCCTCTTTGAGTTTAGTAAAGTGACAACATTTACAATTTTCTTGACCAAACAAAGATGACTAGACGAGCTCTGTCTGTAATGCAGCCAGCTGCAAAAAAGGAAAATCGATTTTCCGATTTTCCTTTTTTTAACATCGTCTTGAATAATAAATCCAATTTAGATTTAAAATCGATTAATCGCACAGCCCTACCAAAAGGTCCTGAAAGCAGTGAGTTGCTTTCCATGGACCAGCACATCATAATAACTAAATGTATTTCTCTACCTGGGCTAACTTTACATCGTGCCCCTTCTGTGGCTTATCAACAGTGCTTGTGGTCACTTTGTACATCCTTTTCTCTCAGAGAATGAATGTGTTCTGCTGTATTCCATCCTCAGACTGAGAGTCCTCTAGTGTCATGAGGACCAGAGTTGACCAGCTGATCAAAACCCACCTTAAGTTATCATACATGTCTCTCTGGAGCTCTAAACATGCTCATTATCCTCACAAGTTTACTTAGTTTAGTTTATTAGTTTAGTTTATTGTTTTGCACAGTTTTTAAAAATATACAGGAAATATCAAATATAAATACTATAGGTGCAGGAAGAGGCAAAAAACCCAATGGGCTTATTTGAAGCCTCCACCAAAGTTATTAAAATTTCATGTGTTATAAAGAACACAAGATTAACATACAAAACAAAAAGTATAACTACACAAAAGTGATGGCAAACTAATAATGCAATGTATAAATAATATAATAAAGAATAAAGACAAACAAATAAGTGTGTGTGAGTGTGCATGGGATATTGTTTTTACAACTTATATTACTTATATTGACTCCTGAGCAAATAAGACGGTACATGTCACTATGAGTGAAACACACAAAAAGAACATGGATACATGTACAACATAACATTGGGAAAACAGTTACAAAACAGCAGTCAAGGGGTCCTTCAAACGTCTTTTGTAACATTTCAAAGAGGAAGGGCTCTTTGCCAAGTGGGAAAAATCATTCCACAATTTAGTGCTCCTAAATCTCACCGAAAATTGACCTCTGCAAGTGAGAAATTTAGGAGGATGAAGATCTGAGGATTGTCGAGTTGAATAAGAATGAACCTGTGAATTTAATTTAAAGTAAGGCTAGAACTGTCCAGGAATATTCCCTTCACTTGAATTTAGCTTATAAATAAAAACACATATCTGACAAATATTGATATCATAAATAGTAAGAATCTGGAGTTTGTGAAATAAAGGAGTAGATGAAGCGTGTGACTCTGATCGAGTTGCAATCCTAACAAAACATTTTTGTAGGACCAGAATTTTGTGAAGAGTTGTAGGAAAAGTATTTGCCCAAACTATATTACAATATGTAATATTCATGTGTTTTCTATGACGGAGAAGGTGTATGATCATTGACCTCATGGTCTCCTGCAGCAGCTGGTGTGTTAGTGTGGGACATCAGACCCTTTGCTGCAGGATATTTGGTCCCTGTACGACCAGAGTGAGAGCTTGAGTCACATTACCGGCAGTAAGTCACACCCATTTTTTAGAGGGTGTTCAGAACTTTTATGGCCACATTTTTCCAGGCAACGGCAGGGAGTGGAGGGTTTCCATTTCAGGGGTCCCGCTGCTTTTATCAAGCAAAGGCCTACAAAGCCTGCATGTAAATGTGAAGCAGCCGGGATATGAAGTAGCACCTCCAAGTCTGAAAAGGATGGATTTCTCACTCTAGGTTGAGGATTAGCTTGTGTCGAGGAGTCAGATAATCTATAGACTTTGTTTGTGACTGGAGGTATAACCAGTACTCGAGTTGAGAGGGGATGAGGGGGGATGGCATCCCCCCTGAAATAAAAACGGTCAAAATCATCCCCCCTGTAAAACTGCCATCCCCCCTTTCCATCCCTTATGTCATTTCATCAATGAATGTGGTTTTACTGCTATTTCAACATTTAGAGTCATCACCAGAAAAATAACACCAGAAAAATAACTTATTTGACAATTTTCACCTGTTTCAAGTAAATTTGAAACTTGAAATAAGTAGGAAAATCTGCCAGTGGGTCAAGATTTATCTTCTTATTACAAGCAAAAATCTCCACTGGCATATTTTTCTACTTATTTCAAGTGAAAATCTACTTGAAACAGGTGAAAATTGTTGTTTTTTCCAATGATGTCTTGTTTTACTAGAAATATTCTTGTTAAGATTTTGAGTTTTTGCAGTGATCCATTTTACTTATCCTGTGAAGGACAGAGTCATATTGATAAGTTCAGAAAAGTGTTTTTTATTGTTGTGTTTTGATGTATTTGATGTAAGCCCAGTGGATATTTAAAGCTTACAGAAGGCTGCATTTAACTGCTGCTATGTCATTCCTGCAGTATTTCTGCAGGTGTTTTGGTCAGTGCTATTATTTGTAATATATTATATTATTTGTAATCTGCACAAATTATCTGTCCCCATATGATAAAATCCACCATCCCCCCTGATTCTTTTTTACAACTCGAGTACTGGGTATAACGGAGTGGGTGATTGACATGAAGCGGTATTTAAAGGTGTGAAGATGCTGTACCAGCGTCATGGTGACAAGAGAGCTGAGCTGACAAATACATGTTTCAATTTACATGCCAACCTACATCAAAAGCCTCACCGATGGTCATGAACTGTGGGTTGTGACAGAAAGAACGAGCAATGAGAATACAAGCTGTCCAAGTGAACTTTCTCTAAAGGATCTAGTTGAGAGAGTGAAGAGCTCAGCCATCCAGGAGGACTTCAGAGTAGCTCCACTGTTCCTGTCCCTCAGTTGAGCCAGTTGAGGTGGTTTAGGTCAGGATGCTGTGTTTTGGACATGTCCTATTGTAGTACAGTTGCGTGTGACTCTATCGCTTGACTGGCCCGGAAACTCTTCCGTGTCCTCTGGTAGAGCTCAAGAAGATGGCTGGCATGAGATCTGGAGATCTCTGCTTAGGCTGTAGAGAGATACTCACACCAACACCGGAAATACTCACCAATATGTCTGAAAGTAAGAGTATCGATAGCAGTGAGTATTTACATCTGTTCCTTTTTATCAGAGGTGGGTAGAGTAGCCTAAAATTGTACTCAAGTAAAAGTACTGTTACTTCAGAATAATATGACTCAAGTAGAAGTAAAAAGTATTCATCCAAATAATTACTTGAGTAAAAGTAAAAAAGTACTTGGTGAAAAAACTACTCAAGTACTGAGTAACTGTTGAGTAACGTCTGATTTATTTTTTTTAACACAACCATTCAAACAGACAAAAGTACAAAATAATCATCTTCAGGCAAATTAAATAAATAAAATAATAAAATTAATTAAAATTAATGAAAAATCAAAAATAGCTTAAATTTAAATAATCTTAAAGTAAATTCAAGTACTTTAATAAATAATAAAATAAATAAAATAGCAGAATAAAAAAATTAATTAAGCACAAGTAGCACAAAATTTCAAGCCTTTGTACTTTTCTTTTTTAACCAGGCAGAACTAGAACAAGCCCATGAACTCACATAAACTCTGTGTGTGTCTTTGAGTCTGTGTATATGTGACAAAACATGCAAAAACAAACATTTTTCCCACAGAATCACCCAGTGATGTCATGAGATTGACGCGTACGCCGAGGGATAAAAGAAAAGTAACAGCTCAACGTAGCCTAATGTAGCGGAGTAAGAGTAACAGTTTCTTCTTCACAAATCTACTCAAGTAAAAGTAAAAGTATAGTGATTCAAAACTACTCCTAAAAGTACAAAACTTCCCAAAACTTACTCAAGTAAATGTAACGGAGTAAATGTAACTCGTTACTACCCACCTCTGCTTTTTATAGATAGAATTAAAATTCTTTGTTGCTCTAAAAGCTAGCACAGGAAATCACACAATACTGCCCTGAAACGTCCTGTTTTGAGTAGCCCGGCGGAGAAGCAGTGAGTTGTCTGACTGAGCTAGCTATACAGCACATGCGTTATGTTTACAAAATGGTGTTATTATTTTCTAGAAAACCTCACCAAAAGAAAAATGCAGCATGCTGATCATGTAAGGCTGCGGTTTCCAGAGATGGAACGAACGTTGATAAAAACAACACAGGCGACATTATTAGACTTCTCTTTTCAGACGTTACGAGACTGATGGACCATAGTTCATGTAAGCCAAAAGAAGTGCAGTCCATCAGCTTTATGGCGGGCATTTAGTCCTCTGATGTGTTCAAATACCAAAACATAAATGCCTTTTTTAATTTGACATATTTGTGGCTGCTCTTTTTGTTAAAATAAACGACAAAACAAACATATACAGTTTACACTGGTATTGGATCAGTACTTATTAATGGCTTGATACACAGAGTGCAGAGGTCAACATCACCACCGACTAGATTAAAATGGCATCAGGACATTCCTATGGATTTCCAGGATAAGCAGCAGGAAATGTCTGGAAAACATAGATTAGGATTTATGTAGTTTGTTTACAGAGGAGCACAATTTTAAAATTCAAGGTTGAATTTTTTGTAAATAACAGATTACAATTCCTCTTCCTGCGTGTGTGTGTGTGTGTGCGTGTGTCAGCTACATGTCTGAAGGTCACAAGGCTAATATCCATGTTAATAAACTATTTGAAATGCTCACAAGTGTTTTTATTGTTGGTTGATATGCAGGAAGTCCTCAGCCGGAGCAGAGCTCGACCACAGATGCAGCAGAAAGTGCAAATGACAAGGTAGGTACAAAAAAGACACACATACTGCACATATTTACTGTGTTATGCCCTGTTTGTGCCGCATTAATATTAGCTCGGGACCTCCAGTCATTCAACTACACTCTGACATCCATGTTTTCATTCACACAGGATAAGAAAACTTTGTGTTTAACCCTTGTACTGTCTTCGGGTCAAAATGACCTAATTCTCCTTTCCTTCTTTCCTCCTGCTCTCTCCTTCCTTCTTCCCTTCCTCTTTTCTCCCTTCCTTCCTTCTTTCCTTGTTTTCTTCCTTCCTTCCTTCCTTCCTTCCTTCCTTCCTTCCTTCCTTCCTTCCTTCCTTGCTTCCTTCTTTCCTTCCTTCTTTCCTTCTTTTTCCCTTCTTTCCTCCTTCCTTCCTTCCTTCCTTCCTTCCTTCCTTCCTTCCTTCCTTCCTTCCTTCCTTCCTTCCTTCCTTCCTTCCTTCCTTCCTTCCTTCCTTCCTTCCTTCCTTCCTTCTTTTCTCCATTCCTTCCTTCCTTCCTTCCTTCCTTCCTTCCTTCCTTCCTTCCTTCCTTCCTTCCTTCCTTCCTTTCTGCATTCCTTCCTTATTTTCTCCCTCCCTTCCTTCGCTCTTTTTTCCCTTCCTTCCTTCTTTCCTTCCTTCCTTCTTTTCTCTCTTCCTTCCTTCCTTCTTTCCTTCTTTTTTCCTTCCTTCTTTCCTTCCTTCCTTCCTTCCTTCCTTCCTTCCTTCCTTCCTTCCTTCCTTCCTTCCGTCCTTCCTTCTTTTCTCCATTCCTTCCTTCTTTCCTTCTTTCCTTCCTCTTTTTTCCCTTCCTTCCTTCTTTTCTCTCTTCCTTCCTTCTTTCCTTCTTTTTTCCTTCCTTCCTTCTTTCCTTCCTTCCTTCCTTCCTTCCTTCCTTCCTTCCTTCCTTCCTTCCTTCCTTCCTTCCTTCCTTCCTTCCTTCCGTCCTTCCTTCTTTTCTCCATTCCTTCCTTCTTTCCTTCCTCTTTTTTCCCTTCCTTCCTTCTTTTCTCCCTTCCTTCCTTCTTTCCTTCTTTCTTTCCTTCCTTCCTTCCTTCCTTCCTTCCTTCCTTCCTTCCTTCTTTTCTCCATTCCTTCCTTCCTTCCTTCCTTCTTTTCTCTCTTCCTTCCTTCTTTCCTTCTTTTTTCCTTCCTTCTTTCCTTCCTTCCTTCCTTCCTTCCTTCCTTCCGTCCTTCCTTCTTTTCTCCATTCCTTCCTTCTTTCCTTCTTTCCTTCCTCTTTTTTCCCTTCCTTCCTTCTTTTCTCTCTTCCTTCCTTCTTTCCTTCTTTTTTCCTTCCTTCCTTCTTTCCTTCTTTCCTTCCTCTTTTTTCCCTTCCTTCCTTCTTTTCTCCCTTCCTTCCTTCTTTCTTTCTTTCTTTCTTTCTTTCTTTCTTTCTTTCTTTCTTTCTTTCTTTCTTTCTTTCTTTCTTTCTTTCTTTCTTTCTTTCTTTCTTTCTTTCTTTCTTTCTTTCTTTCCTTCCTTCCTTCCTTCCTTCCTTCCTTCCTTCCTTCCTTCCTTCCTTCTCTTCTTCCTTCCTTCCTTCCTTCCTTCCTTCCTTCCTTCCTTCCTTCCTTCCTTCCTTCCTTGGAAATGGAAGCTTCTGATTAGACGCTCCCCAGTTGGCCAGGTGACCTCACCTCACCGTGATGTATGTGTTTCTTCTTCTGAAACTTTGTGACATTCTCCGTAGTGTTGTGGTCTTTGATAAAAGTTCTCCAGTCCTGTTGTGTCTCTGTTTCCGTAACAAAGCCTGGTAAGAGAGGCAGATGTAGGGAGGGGCGTTGGGGTTTGGAATATCCCAGCACTGAACCACGGAGGTAAACCTCTTTGTTTTTAAAGTGCACTTTGGTTTTAGTGAGGATGAAACAAATGAGATCTATGGAGGGCTAATTAATGAGCTTCAGACGTGCTGGCAGGTGGAGTTGGTTGTATTTGGTCGGAGCCAGGCGCTTTCACAGGGATCTTTCAGCAACATGTTGAAACGCTCCCTTTTTTCAGCCTTTAAAAGTAAAGGTTTGCAGCATCTACAGTCACTGGCATTTGGGTCTTTATATATACCCAATTATTCCTTTTACGTTATACAGATTAAACCCTAAAAATAGCTCCATAAATCTATAAGTATGCGTGTGTGCTCTATTTACAGGACAGCATGCCTCTGCTTTGGTCTACGTATGTATTGGTCTGTGTGTGTAGTCTAGCAGATTAATCCTTGGATTAGTGGTAGTAATGATTATACTGTTCTGCCATTGAGACGTATGAATACACACACAAACACGCTAAAGGCTATAGATATACCAGAATTACTGCATGTCTGTTTTAAAGAATATTCTTTCAGAGAGAAAGAGCCACTGCCCTGATTCATCCCTGCTCGCTTTGACCACCATTTGTTTTGCTGCATTCATCTTGTTATCTTGCTCTCAAGGCAATGAGTCATATGGTAAAATAGAGTAAGTGACCTGCTCTGTTTTTGTTTGTGACTACCTGCTATTTTCAACCACGTTCACCCCAGACCAGACGTTTGCTTTGAATCTCTCCGTTAGGCCTTCGGTTAGCCCGTCTCCTCCTGCGTTTCTGTGTTTCTGTGTACGTGTGTGCAGATCTGTGTTGGTCCTGTCAGTCACCGAGTGTGTGTGTGTGTGTGTGTGTGTGTGCTGGTCAGTCAGTGAAGGTAGGATTAGCTCGGTCCCATGACATAACCGGGCTAAGAGGATTGTGATCTAGCCGAACTGCTCCTCCTTCTTCTCCTTTTCCTCTCACTTTACTCACTCCTTCACACGCGTCTTCAGGTCTCCGTCAGTCTTTGCCGTCCACCCTTTTCATCCCGTTTGAAGCAACGACGCTTAAAAGTTTGCGGCGAGACAGAAGTGTGGGGGTGAGTTTTGGAAAACGGGCTTCTTCCTCCTCCACGTGGCTAGCGGCGTATGTGTGATACTTGTGTGTTTCCATCTCAACAAAATGTGCATTTTGCTCAACGTTAGACGTCTTCTGCATTCTCCCTTCATCTTATCATAAAGACTAGATTAAAAGAGAAGCTGCAAAGAAGAGACATTGTGACATGTGACTGTAAATGTGTTACTTTCTTGGCTTCTTAAACTTTTCAAATACACTCTTAGTTTGTTTGTGTTGCTAACTATACGAATTGGCTTGTAATCGGTCTGTGTGTGAGGGGTGTGCTCATGTGTTTATGTGGGTGTGTGTGTCACAGAATCAGAGCACAGCGTGGCCTACATCCCTGCAGGACATGATGCTATGTGCAGGCAGGGTGTGGCTGTTTTGGCCATGTGTCTCTGAGTTGGAGTGTTATTTTGTCTATGTACGTGGGTGCGTTAGTCCCCGGCAGGGTGTGACTCTTGGCACCGTGTAATCAAATCCAGAAGCGCTAGCTTGCTTACTCAGACACACACACACACACACACACACACACACACACACAAACACACACCAGATGCCGTGTCTTGCCACAGAATGATGTCAAGTTGAATGTGATGACAGCTGCATGTGTGACGGAGTCAAAGATTACTTTAGTGTGCTGAACTTCTACATTTAGTTTTCTCTAATTACAGTAATTCATATCTTACTTCAGTTCGGGTTAAGTTAGTCTCACTAAACAGAAAAACCACAATGTGTCATTCAGCAGCTCAAAAAACAACATTTAAAGATTATTTGTACTATTTTTAACCACACCTTCACCCACACTCAGCATCATCAGCCTAATGATCATTTAAGTTTTGAGCGAAATATTAATATAAATGTTTTATTTGAACTCAGACAGTCATTATCCTCGAGACTTTGGTGCTAACATTTGCATATCCCCCACTCCTCCACATTAAAACCACTAAAGATTGTGAAATACTTTAACCACAGTCTCTCCAGATTGCTCTCTGCAAATCCTCACCTCCAATTTCATTTTATTACCAACCAGGTCTGTTTTAAGCTTTGGTCCTCATCGCTGCGTGGCTCCATTTGAAAGCCCCTGAAATGAAAGGTGGTCCCTTTGTGTCCACAATTTGTGTAAAACATCTTGGAACAGGGTTTTCACAGTCAGTCCCCATTGTGAAACTGTGAACTGTGCCGATAGATTGTGCGAGTTAGCAACTAAGGATGGGGCGGGACCTATCAATGGGTCTGTTGCGGGTGTGTATTCACTTCAGCTGTTCTGGCTGATCGAGGTATAAAAGTTTAAGATAATATTTCTAATGCATACAAAAGAGAAAAGGTGCAGCTTCTGTGGTCATATTTCTGACGGATAAACATACAGGACTGTCTCAGAAAATTTTTATATTGTGATAAAGTCCTTTATTTTCTGTAATGCAATTAAAAAAACTAAAATGTCATACATTCTGGATTCATTACAAATCAACTGAAATATTGCAAGCCTTTTATTATTGTAATATTTCTGATTATGGCTTACAGTTTAAGATTAAGATTCCCAGAATATTCAATTTTTTGAGATAGGATATTTGAGTTTTCTTAAGCTGTAAGCCATGATCAGCAATATTAAAATAATAAAAGGCTTGCAATATTTCAGTTGATTTGTAATTAATCTAGAATGTATGACATTTTTGCATTACAGAAAATAAAGGACTTTATCACAATGTTCTAATTTTCTGAGACAGTCCTGTATTTTCATGAATGAAATGATGCTAATGTTGACATTTTGTCCTGTAAATATCCAGGTCATTGGCATTTCCTACAGTGAGTAGGGGAATATTTATAAGAACCAGATGAGCCTAAAGCAGCCCCCACCTCCCACCGTCCCCATACACATGAGCTGCTCTCGTTCTCCATGGGAAACCTACTGAATATAGAAGAGCTGGCAACCGGAGCTGCTGAATGATGCTACCACCAGCTAGCAGACAGTGTACTCCTCCTCCCCGACACACCCTTTATTAAAGCTCACCCCAAACCTCAGAACAACCAACGCCATGATCACACACTCCGAATTAAGACACAGAATTTGTTGATCTAACGTCCAGCTGCATGTGAAAGCACCGCTGAGGGATAAATTAAGAAGTCAGGTGTGTCTGGGAGCTAGGGTTGCCACCTTTCAGAAATAGAAATAAGGAACACCTGATTTCAGCAGCGCAGGAGCCAAAAAAAAGCCCCAAAACTTCTAAACTGAATAAAAATGTGTTTATTTTATATGAAAAAACTAAATGCTTTGATTTAAAGTTTAAAGTGCTTTAATAGCATTGAACTTGCATGACTGTACAGACAGCCAACCATACTAGCAACTGAAATATCCTCCTATGCTATGTGTCCACATCAGCCCAGATGTATAATATAGCCTACAGGTGAAGAATATGGTGTAAAAGTTAATTTATTTCAATAATTCAACTAGAATATGGTGTAAAAGTTAACTTATTTCAATAATTCAACTAGAATATGGTGTAAAAGTTAATTTATTTCAATAATTCAACTAGAATATGGTGTAAAAGTTAACTTATTTCAATAATTCAACTAGAATATGGTGTAAAAGTTAACTTATTTCAATAATTCAACTAGAATATGGTGTAAAAGTTAATTTATTTCAATAATTCAACTAGAATATGGTGTAAAGGTTCATTTATTTCAATAATTCAACTAGAATATGGTGTAAAAGTTAATGAAAATACGGTACAAATCGTGTCCCGTATTAGTTCAATACGGGACGCAACGTTTTTTTCTCAAATAAAGGACAATTCCGTATTTTACGGGACGGGTGGCAACCCTACTGGGAGCTCTTGAGAAAACACATATGTCAGGGTTTGTGTTGATGTAGATTATGATGAATGTTTTCACTGTACGTCATCGCTTGAAATATCTCAGCTGTAAATATGATATTATGGGACCAGGGACTTCAAACACTTCATGCGACCCAAGTTAGTCCTGGCAACGATTTATAAATAACACCGAGATTAAGGAATACTCAATGCTGAGATGTTTTTCTATAGCACGCTGTCCATGACTTCGCCCACACACACACCCAGCGCTCTCACCGGCTGCTGGACGAGCTGTGTGTGTGGTGAGGTTCAAAGATTTGATCTGCCCGTTAGAAGATGATGCTTCCAGGCGTCAGGCCACCCTGCTGTGTGGATGTTGGTTACTGGAGCCTTCTGATAACAGACTTTTCCCCTTTGGTCCAGCCATGGCTTCAGGAATGTCTGAGGGCTGTTATTGTAGATTAGGTGGAATATTTTCACTGGAGGCGCACTGCAGATGGCTACGGGACGGGTTTTATTAAAGAGACCCATGATCAAAACAATGTGTGCGAATGCATTACTTTAAGAACTGAAGGGAAATTTAATACAACCCAGCGCAGAGGTCAGATATCCCCATGCCATGTGCTTCAGATTATACCCATGATTGCAGCGGTGGCAACGTGAGAGAGTAGCTTGCAGTTGGAAAACATGAAACTGTCAAGGTTTCAAGATCTGACGGAGTGAATCTGCCGTCGAAACTGAACTGTAGGAAGGGTGAATTTGTAAGAAGATGAGTGGGGGCTGCACCTTTTTTGTAAGAGCTTATCCTTTTTGACGTTTTCCTCTTTTGTGTGCGTGTGTTTTTTTTGTTTTTTTGTGTACGTGAAAGGTCAAAGCCTAAAAAGCACAGCAAACATTCATCCTGAGCCATTTAAGTTACTTCACTGTAGTTTAGGGTTTTCTTCTATAAGATATAAAACAGGATTGTACGGAAGAGTATTAGGGCCAGGCAGGAGAAAAATAAAAATAATATCTTAGAGGAGGAAGATTTTTTTTTCATTATGCACTTCGAGAAAAAAGTTGAAATGTCCAGATTAATGTTGAATTAATTAATTAATTCAACATTAATTATTATTAATTAATGTTGAAAAAAGTAGAAATATCAAGAAAAAAGTAGAAATTTCGTGAATAAAGTCGAAATTTCGAGATTAATGTTGAAATACAATTTCAAGAATAAAGTCGAAATTTCGAGAATAAAGTCGAAATTTCGTGAATAAAGTCGAAATTTCGAGATTAATGTTGAAATACAATTTCAAGAATAAAGTCAAATTTGGAGAAAAAAGTCGAAATTTTTTGAATAAAGTCGAAATTTCGAGATTAATATTGAAATACAATTTCAAGAATAACGTCGAAATTTTGTGAATAAAGTAGAAATTTCGAGAATAAAGTCGAAATTTCGTGAATAAAGTCGAAATAGTACTTCACCATTATTCTTGACATTTCAACTTTTTTCTCGAAATTGTACTTCAACATTATTCTCAACATATCGACTTTTTTCTCAACATTTCGACTTTTTTACGAAATTGTGCTTCAACATTAATCTCAACATTTCAACTTTTTTCTCGACATTTCGACTTTTTTCTCGAAGTGCATAATGAAAAGAAGAAACCTCCTCCTCTAAAATATTATTTTAATTTTTCTCCTGCCTGGCCCTAATACTCTTCCGTAGGATTGCTAAAACCGACTCCTTAAAAAAACAAAACAATAATAACTTTGGAGGAGGAGGGCGCAACCGAGACACCAATATATATGGAGGATTTTTGAGTATTTCAGACGGCAGAATGCTGCAGATGATCCAACCAGCAGTAGACACTAGTCAGGCCCAAGCCCCGTTTCCTACTAGCCAGGAGGAGACTATAAAAGGACACAAACAACTAATTAGAAAAAACAGTCACAAGCACTGCATATTTGCAGAGTGCCAGCCAAGTGGCTGCTTGGGTATATCTGTAACAAATGGCCTGGCTCCCATTTGGACCAGTCAGCACACTAATCAGAGCAGATTTAGACCTTAGGACGGCCTTAAAGACACAGGAGTTCAAAAAATAAAACGGTCAAAGGTGCAGCAGTAATGAACAAGATCACACTCAATATGTGTTTTTTGAACATTAAAGCTTATAAAAATGGTATAATATATCCCTAAAAAAAATTAAGAACTGAATGAGCATTATCAGTGACAGTTTTATGAGATAGATTATATCACATGTTTTCCATGCTTTTAACAATCACACTGGCTCGTGATTTGTGTTTGGGGATGCCACTTTGATGAACCTTTGACCTGAGGAAGTTGTTGCATACTTGGCAGCTGTTTAAAAAATGAGGCTAGTTGCATAGATATACTGTTCTCCTGTCACCATCACAATTACCGCTGAATAAAGCGTCACCAAGTATCTCAGACAACTTTAGATTAAACTCAAAAGCTTGCATGATAAAGAGAAGCTTTTATATGGTTGTTGCTGCAGAATCATGAATTTTTGATGTTTCAGTCATCAGTTCTCTGTTAGGGCGGCCGCTCAAATTGTCTTCAGAACAGACTCAGTGATGGCATTTCTGCAAAAGAGCTGATTGTTCAAATTGCACTTTGGCTTAAGTTCATGAGAGAAGGGGCTTCTCATAACATAACTTTTATTAATGAAATCAGTGAAGGGAGTATATACATCCAAGGTCCAAATGAGTTTTTATGTACTTGTTTTCTATAGTTTATGTACTACTGTATGTTTGGCTCAAATAACTTAATTTCCCCATAAAACTTGAGGTTGTTTTAAAACTAATGTGCTGAAACAGCCTCGGCCAACTGCTGACACTGACTGGCATTCATTGTTCTGCTCTACAAATTAAAATGCATCAATATAACTTACGAGTTCTAGTCAGCATAGTCCATCCGAACCCACACACACACACACACACACACACACGCACACGCACACGCACACGCACACACACACACGCACACACACACAGCCCTCCACACGAGCAAGACACAGTCTGGAGGAGCATTTGTCTGTATGAAAGAAATGCGTGACGCAGCAGTTTAGTCACATGGCTACTGTGTCGGTGTGTGTGTTTGTGTTTGTGAGTATCGCAGAGAGAAGACGGAGAGAAAAAGGATGAGAGGGAGGGTGAAAATGTGACGCAGCAGGAGTCAACTCTGAACTCTGTCTGTGCATACGAGCAGGCATACGTGAGCCCCACCGGCCGGTTCCGGCTAAAATGTTTGCGGCGTGATCTGCCGGCTGTAAAAATCAGCCGGCATCGCGTTGCAGCGAACACACATCGTGAAGCGCCAGGCAGAGGTTAATTGAACGCAGCCAGAGCCCCAACAGGCTGTGGTGCAGTGATTTCCCTTCTGAGAGAAAGTGGTAGAAAGAAAAAAGGGAGGTGTGAGGGTGTGGGGGGGGAGAGGGAGAGGGAGAGAAGGGGGGATGTCGCTGCAGCAAAAAGCCAGCTGCAGAGGAATGACACGAACTGAGGGAAAGAGAGATGAATGAGTGCTGCTGTACAGATAGATGACTATCAGGAAAGAGGGAGAAAAGTAGAATGAGGGATGGAGTTGCGGGGATAAAGGTGTGAAGAAATGGAGAAACAAGAGATGGAAAGGTATTAGAAGGCGGAAAATAGCCAAAGAGAATATAGTAAGGTGGAGGAAATCAATATATCATCAATATGATCACTTTCCTCCTCTTCTTTTGCACTCATTTGCAGGTTTAGGTGACTGTTTGCTGTATTCTTTGAATGCAGGGGTCCCATTAGTGGTCTTTATTCCCTCTTCACACGTCATAATAGCACACACCAATAAATGACAGTTTGTGTGAGAACCGGAGAAGAGCGTGAGGGAGTGTGGGATGGGCAAGTGAGGGAGAGACGGAGAGAGCGAGTGTCGTAAATCTCAGCACATCAGCAGGCGGGCGAGAGAGGGAAAGTTGTGATAAGGATCGCTCCGGCTTCCTCCTCTATAAGCATCTCTCCTCCGATCCTCCGGCAGCTTCTTTCACTCGGAGCTCGTAAAGGTCCAGCGTGTCTCTGGGAGGCTGCAAGGATGGAGTGGAATGAGGTGGATTTGGTGCAGGAATTTACTGTTGAAGGGCAATGCAGCAAAATTAAAGTCCGCTCCTGCAGGATCACATGGGACAGCCTGCAGGTAAATACAGCACAGCGGGATGCCGACGGGGACGGCATGTCGTGTCAGCCGGGGGGCTCGCGGCAGCTGTTTGATGCTTGTCGTCCAGCATGTTTACAGCATGAGCAGAGAGAGTATCTGGTGGATGAATAACTTTTCAGTGGCTGGGAGATGCAGTCATCTGTAAAAGAATTGCAGAGAAAAGAGAAATACTGTAGAAGCTTGTACAGTAGATGTCTGGAAAATCCTGTTAATTAAGTTCTTAATACATGCAATTATTACCGAGCCTCGGTGTAACCACGACAGCCTGGCACATGAGGATTTTTAAACTAAGTCAGCAAAACTGCTCAGTTTTTTTGATAATATATGAAGTGTTGCATATTGAGCTTGCCTTTTAAAAACATCATCAGCTCATTCGATTTTGCAGGAACCTGCAATGCATGCAATTAGTTTTCTGGAGGCACGTTTAAAAGGAGTCCTGAAAAAGCCTGAAAAAGGGCTTTTTCAGGACTCCTTTTAAACGTGCCTCATAAAGCCAGAAAACTAATTGCATGCATTGCAGGTTCCTGCAGAATGGAATAGATATGGAAATGATGCATGCAGCACCTTGGCAGGGTGGTTCACTGTGTTGCCTCACTGTAAAGAGTCCTGGTTTGAGGCTGAGCTTGAATTTCTGTGATTTTTGTCCTCGCCATGCCTGCGTGGGTTTACTCCAAGTATTCCAGCTTCCTCCCATAGTCCAAGCACATGCATGATGGGTCATTTTGTGGGCGTTAGTGTGAGTGCTGAGCGTTCTTCTCTGCGTGGCGCTATGATGTACCCCCACAAAAAAGACAAAAACAGGGTGTTTTTAACAGGGTGTATTGGTCTTAACTGTTTTCAGTAAGGTTTCTTACCCGTTGAGTTTTTTTTTTTACCAATCCAGGTGCTGAGAAGTTTGCACCTGGTAATTAATTTGTAAAGCTACGGTGAGCCTGTATTTTTCACTCTTTCCATCGACTGCCCACCCAGGGTATGTGGCCTACCCAGTACTCGAGTTGTAAAAAAAAATCAGGGGGGATGGTGGATTTTATCGTATGGGGACAGATAATTTGTGCTGATTACAAATAATATAATATATTACAAATAATAGCACTGACCAAAACACCTGCAGAAATACTACAGGAATGACATAGCAGCAGTTAAATGCAGCCTTCTGTAAGCTTTAAATATCCACTGGGCTTACATCAAATACATCAAAACACAACAATAAAAAACAGTTTTCTGAACTTATCAATATGACTCTGTCCTTCACAGGATAAGTAAAATGGATCACTGCAAAAACTAAAAATATTAACAAGAATATTTGTCTTATTTCTAGTTAAAATGTCTCATTTTAGTAAAAAAAATCTCATTACACTCAAAACAAGACTCATCACTGGAAAAAAACAACAATTTTCACCTGTTTCAATTAGATTTTCACTTAAAATAAGTAGAAAAATCTGCCAGTGGAACAAGATTTTATTGCTTGTAATAAGAAGATAAGATCTACTTATTTCAAGTGAAAATGTACTTGAAACAGGTGAAAATTGTCAAATAAGTTATTTTTCTGGTGTTATTTTTCTGGTGATGACTCTAAATGTTGAAATAGCAGTAATACCAAAATCATTGATGAAATGACGTAATGGCTGGAAAGGGGGGATGGCAGTTTTACAGGGGGGATGATTTTGACCGTTTTTATTTCAGGGGGGTGCCATCCCCCCTCATCCCCCCTCAACTCCAGTACTGGGCCTACCTGATGGCCCTGCCAATGCATTTTATTGAAGAGACTGGATCAGACTGAAAGTCTTCAAGAACCTGAATAAAATGGATAATTCGACCAAGACATGTCAACCGAACACTTAAGGTGTCATAATATCATGCTGCACATCAATATTCATCAATATATTGGATGATTTGGTTGATGAGTCATGTCCCAGTAAGACCAGTATGACCTGCATCCTGTGAGATAATAGCAATAACCAGGGGTGCATTATCAAAAGATTGTCTTGTATCTGCAGACTCTTTAAATGCACATTAGCAGGAGGATGTGCGGCATCCCACATGTCATCTGTGAGATAATGGCATGTGGTAAATGTGCATAATATCATTGTTTGAAACATTATGGACTCTGCATTATATTAGGAAATGTCATGTCAGCATTGTTTTTAAGAAGCACATAAGTCAGACTGAAGGCAATGATGGCGTCCATCGCAGAGTTGTCAGTGTAATTTATCACTTATAATGAAATTCATCAGACCCCTAATGCTGCCAGACTTGGAGCTTCCTCTTCCAGAGTTATTAAGTGACCGGTACTTTGCATTTGTTTTTGCTGATTTCATATTCGAGTGGTGCCATAACCTTAAAACCGTCTGGAGGTTGTTATAGTTTTTTTATTAAGTCCTCCCTCAGGTATGGTACTATATTCTCAGTGAGATATGTGGAGATTTATTTTGAGACACAAAATTGATGGGAAGTCGAATCACTGTAGCTGATTTGAAACATCTCTGGTCAAATGTTGTGGTAAAAAAAAAAAATCAATACTGTCTTATGTAAAGCCCTTTTCACACATGCATTTACAACCCTGAAACATGAACTTGCTACCCTGGAATAGATGAGTGCGAGACTGCAAATGTCCTCAATATTTGATTCTTTTTATCCTGACAGCTACCTGGAAATAAATCTTAAACCTTTGAAGCCTTTATGAAATAATACACAGAAAATCCTATTTTTATGCTTTATTTGAAGTGTTTATTATTCATTGAAAAAAAATGTATTAATAAAAAATTAATTGTTTCTAAATATTATTTTATTTTATCATTAAGAATGAATTGGGTTGTCTACTATTGTGAAGTGCTTGCGTGAAAAGGCAGCTGCAGAGAAAGTCCTGGCCCTGTTTTGCTTTAGGTATTTATGTCTAAATATGTCTTAAAAAGGTTTTTCCTTTGTTTTGGGGAAGTCAGAGGATTTGTGTCCGTGAGCGGTGGTATCCGTGTAATTATTAACATCATTTCTCAGTGGTTTATAACATTATGTTCACTCTGGCTGTCCTCAGGGTTTTATGCTAAGCCCCTTCTTTTTTGTAATTGAAAGCTCACTCATGGTCACAACATCACAGCATTTCTACAGTTTCTGGTTCCATTCCCTCCGTACCCTGACTGACACGTCTTCATCATGACTTATAAGTATTCAGATAGTTTTGCTTGAGGTGATATTTATTAGTACTCACCTGTAAGGCCAGACCTTTCCAGTCTACCATGGTCCATGTGCATGGTTTCGTACTTTACTGACGCACTCCTGCAGTATCCCTCATGGTGATTTAGTTAGAGAGTCACTGACTTATCCACTCCCCACCAGACGGACATGGAAACATCCTGTGCTTACTTACTTTATTAAATTCTGTTTTGGATACGTACAGTTCAACTGTCAAACTCAACAACTGACTCAGAGCAGTGACTGGCGTATATTTCATTATGCATGGTTGTGCGAGAGCCTACGCTGTAGACCAGGTGCAGCACGAGTGCGTTCGTTAGAGATCATACACAATAGCAGGATGTAGCTGCCCTGAAACCTTCTGCTGTTTTCTAACAATGGTATTACCCTCAGTCACACAGATGTCCTAAAAGACAGTTCTTGGAAATGCATTTCCCAAAGAAAATATTGGATACAAAAAGGGTCAATAAGTATGGAGATGACAACTGATCAGCGTGAAAAGATCTCATCCAGCTGATGTCGAAGTCTGTGTCACAGGGTGGCAGGTCTGATGAAAAGTACAGAAAGCACTTGGGACAGTTTTTCCCCAAATCAAAACTGTAATTCTGTCGCTCTGCCAAGGCCACCGTCTGCGACAATAATAACAGCGAAGCTCGCTGAAACTGCTCTGTGACCCAAAGTGTGAGCTGATATATGTGTGTGCAGCTGTGCTTTATCTCCTGTCACTGTTTGCATTTTTCACCATTTCAGCACCGGTCCTACACTCGCTCATGTGTAAAGGAAGAAAATAGAGAAACAATACACAAAGGAAACGCTGGCTTTTTCTACGGAGGTTCTGTACAAATATACAGTCTAACAATACGTGTGTTTTGGTGTGTGTGTTTGTTTAGGTTCCCCGTGTGGAGCTGACCCTCTCCGAGCTCCAGGAAATGGCCACGAGACAACAGCAGCAAATAGAGGCTCAGCAGCAGATGTTGATCGCCAAGGTAACGTGTGCGCACACATATTCTACGCTCACAGCTGCGGGATGGATTACCTGTCAGGGAGTGTGAGATTATGTACATTAGAGCCCGTATAAAAGGGTCAAGTTAGGGGCCCCAGTGTGTGTGTGTGTGTGTGTGTGTGTGTGTGTGTGTGTGTGTGTGTGTGTGTGTGTGTGTGTGTGTGTGTGTGCGTGCGTGCGTGCGTGCGTGCGTGCGTGCGTGCGTGCGTGCGTGCGTGCGTGCGTGCGTGCGTGCGTGCGTGCGTGCGTGCGTGCGTGCGTGCGTGCGTGCGTGCGTGCGTGCGTGCGTGCGTGCGTGCGTGCGTGCGTGCGTGCGTGCGTGCGTGCGTGCGTGCGTGCGTGCGTGCGTGCGTGCGTGCGTGTTAGGAATGGGCGATATTTTACCGTTCACGATATGCTGTCAAAAAAATTCCTCACGATAACAATTTATCATCTCGCGGTAAAAACGATAAATTACCCTTGATGTTTTTGTGTAAAGCCTGAATTATGGTTCTGCATTAAATCCACGCACAAGGAAGGAAGGAAGGAAGGAAGGAAGGAAGGAAGGAAGGAAGGAAGGAAGGAAGGAAGGAAGGAAGGAAGGAAGGAAGGAAGGAAGGAAGGAAGGAAGGAAGGGAGGAAGGAAGGGAGAAAACAAGGAAAGGAGGAAGGAAGGGAGAAAACAAGGAAAGGAGGAAGGAAGGGAGAAAACAAGGAAAGGAGGAAGGAAGGGAGAAAACAAGGAAAGGAGGAAGGAAGGAGAGAGCAGGAAGAAAGAAGGAAGGAAGGGAAAAAAGAAGGAAGCAAGGAAGGAAGGAAGGAAGGAAGGAAGGAAGGACGGAAATGAGCCTGAAAGAAAGAAAGAAAGAAAGAAAGAAAGAAAGAAAGAAAGAAAGAAAGAAAGAAAGAAAGAAAGAAAGAAAGAAAGAAAGAAAGAAAGAAAGAAAGAAAGAAAGAAAGAAAGAAGGATAAATTCCCGTTGATGATGTTTTTGTGTAACAAACATGGCGGATCTGAGAGCGAGATAGATTTATAGTTACAAAGGTGGAGTTGAATTGGTATTTTTTTTATCGTAATTTTTATCGTTATCGGGATAAATGACAGAAATGATCGTGATACATTTTTTAGTCCATATCGCCCATCCCTAGTGTGTGTGTGTGTGTGTGTGTGTGTGTGAGTGTTTGAATCCCTGCACACACGTCCTGCAGGAACAGTGCGTGTGATTAGGTCACAGTCTAAGGCTGACAGGACAGGGGAGGGTTCTCCAGTGAAGACTGGCCGCCGCCGCTAAGCGTCAGGTTCTGTGTGTAGCAGCGGTGCAGATCACGCTCAGCTGTCCCCGTTCCCACATTTAGGATATGACCCCTGAGTGGATCGAGCTGCAGCTGCTGGGAAGCCCAGGCACATTTCTACTCCAGGAAAGAGTCGGAAATGTGAGCCAATAAAATAAGAAAGGAAAAAAAAGTGTCTACCCAGGCTGAATTTGTGAAAATTCTTTCAACCACCAACTTTTATCAGTTTTTTTTAAGACTACAAAGGCAGTAATGATTATCTTCCGTCACATTTTTCAAAAGCAGGAATTTCCTGGCTCCTGTAAAAGTAGCAGTGATTAAATGTTTCCTTCCACCACGGTAAGCCCCTCCCTGTTTCGTCAGATGGAAGAGTCTCCAGTTTCCGTTGGAGGCCGTCCTTAAAACGAGCGTAAAGCAGCAAAAATATAACTTTCACTCTTGTACTTTGCAAGCGAACACGCTGCTGTTATGTAATGAAGAGTGTGTGTGTGTGTGCGTGTGTGTGTGTCCTTTCAGTAAATGTTGTGTGGCTACTTGCCAACATTCCACTTCCCCTTTCCTCAGTGTGTATCCGTGTGAGTGCGAGACACACAGGTCAGCTACAATGTGCCAACACGGTACACAGAAAGAGGTGTAAAATGCCTCGGTCAGCATCACTCACGGTGGCCTTTGCGTTCCTTTCCCTCTTTCTTTTATGTCTTGCTTCCCTGCAGACTATTAGTCTTATTTTGTGTATGTACTGTATGTTGTTCAAGTTCATGAGTACACACAACTCAAGTGAAAATCAATGCCTGACATAAGAGTTACACAACAATGATGCAGAAACAATATCTAAGTTCTTATTTTGCTCATTTGTAAGAAACTGCTGGAGCTGTTAAGTTCAGCTGGAGCCGGCGTTTGCTTTGTTCCTTGCAGTGTGTGTGGGTGTTGCTCTGTGTTAGCAGCATGCAGGGACACTATCATCATCAATGAATGGTTCTAGTAAAAGAAAAAAAAAGACCCAGCTTTTAACCCTTTAAAGCCTGACATATGAAATAACACCCCAAAAAATCCCACATTTCTTTATATTTGAGGTGTTAATTATATATTTGAATCAAAAACACTTCATATTTTTTATTTTGTTGTTTTATTTTTTATAATTTTCTGATTTTAATCAAACTTTTTTTTTCTTTTTTGATTAAGAAGATGCTACAAAGATCTCAGAAATGCATCAAATATGACACATCTGACATTATAGGGTTAAATATTAAACTGATGGTGCTTATTCAGTGCAGATTTTAATTTCGTTGTTATATAACAATGACAATAAAGATCTAATCTAGATGATATCTCAGGTTTATGACGGCTCAGTTGTGCCAGGCCTGGGGCCGACTCATCATCCTTCCATCTTTAGTAAAATCAGCAAAGCAAAATGAAGAACCACTACCGACAACACACCTGTGAATATCTATTAAAAGCAGCGCACACCCTTAAATAGTATTTACATGAACTATAAGTTACTGGACAACGATGAGGGACTAATTTAATCTGCGTGTCATTGTGCGTCGTTTGGACAACTAATGGACTTTTGGTTAATTTCTAAAAACAGAATTTCTTCTACCGAATTTCAAATGACAACTTGAAAAATGTGAATCTGCAAAAAAAGAAAGAAAGAAGTAACAAACACCAAAGTGTGTCTAAGAACCTGCAGCCAACTGGCAAGTTAACATCTCTGGAATCAAAACTAACGATTCAAAACACTCCCCACAAACATTGTACGTTAAATGGGAAATATTTGTATTTCTGACTGCTACACCTGAAGATTATGACTAAATGGTTTGCAGCACATTATAATCAAGTTGAAATTCAAGCCTGGTAAAAATGAACATTTTGTCAGTTTAACTTTAACAGGAAAAGTGTTTATTTAGGAGTTTGACCGAGCTGATAGAGAAAACAGCCTTTTAGACCTTTGTTTTGCTGCACAATCTTTAAAAGCTGTTTGCAGCAGTCAGTCCAGCTAAAATGTTCACTAAAAACGTGCTGTTGTTATTTCCTTGTAGGAGCAGAGACTGCGGTACCTTCACCAGGGAGGCAGAGCTAACCAGGGCCAGACTCAGGTGGGTAACATGTGTACGTCTCTCCGCTGCCCGTCTGGAAGGCTTCACAACATGTTAGCATGTGTTCCCATCAGACTGTGGAGTCGGGATGGAGGCTTGCCTTCAAAGCTTGCCTCACAAACAGGATTTGCTTCATTACATAAATAAATGAGTCTGGAAAAACACTTTCTATGACTTTTCAGAAGCCGTTGAAATGAGCAGTTGCCGGTTGTCATTTTTTAGTCTGAGGCCGAGAAGCTGCAGCGGCTGAAGGAGCGAGTAGACACGCAGGAGGCAAAGCTGAAGAAGATCCGAGCCATGAGGGGGCAAGTGGACTACAGCAAACTGATCAATGGAAACCTCTGTAAGCCTGCACACTTTCAAACACATGCATGATGACTCTAAGTAAGTTAAGTGTATGGCGTTAATACAGGACTGTCTCAGAAAGTTAGAATATTGTGATAAAGTTCTTTATTTTCTGTAATGCAATTAAAAAAACAAAAATGTCATACATTCTGGATTCATTACAAATCAACTGAAATATTGCAAGCCTTTTATTATTTTAATATTGCTGATTATGGCTTACAGTTTAAGATTAAGATTCCCAGAATATTTTAATTTTTTGAGATAGGATATTTGAGTTTTCTTAAGCTGTAAGCCATGATCAGCAATATTAAAATAATAAAAGGCTTGCAATATTTCAGTTGATTTGTAATGAATCCAGAATGTATGACATTTTTGCATTACAGAAAATAAAGGACTTTATCACAATATTCAAATTTTCTGAGACAGTCCTGTAGATAAAGATAGAATTGCTCTGATTCATGTCCTGCCTCTGTCTTTTGTTTGCAGCTGCAGAGATTGAGCATGTGAGCAACCTTTTCCAGGAGAAGCAGGCAGAGCTGCAGTCTGCAGTGATCAGAGTTGACCAGGTGAGGTGGAGGTTACGCTCCAGTGAAGGCTAGTTTCCCACAAATAGGCCCAGTTTTTCCAAAGATTGTTTGCCTGCAGCAAAGGAGCTGTCATTCATTTCCTTTTGAACATTGTTTTCTGGCAGTTGAGTCAACAGCTGGAGGACTTGAGGAGAGGACGCCTTCAGCTGCACTCCGGTGCACCAACTCCGGGGTCGCAGGGTGCAACCACCGGACACAAAGCTCTGTCTGGCCCTGCAGCCCTGGAGCTGAGGAAGCTCTACCAGGAGCTGCAGGTATATGACACACATGTCTCTCCTGGCTGAGGGTTGAGGATAGGATATCAACTAATGTACTTACATATTTCCATAGAATTATTAACAATCAGACTCCTAAATGTCTCTATAATAATATAACTAATTGTTCAAATATTCATTCATATAACACTCGAGGGACGAATAGTGGTTGGATTATGTTCCCCTTACCTAAGTCTGACTCTATGAAGAGGACAGTACTTTATAGATCAGTTGCAGATTGGAACACCCTTCCAGGTGAGATTCGTGACATCAAAAGAAAGGCTGATTTGAAACGAAGACTAAGAATGTATTTGTTGTCACCACCTTAACCCTTGTGCTGTCTTTGGGTCAAGGGAGGGTGAAGGGAGAAAAGAAGGAATGAAGGAAGGAAGGAAGGAAGGAAGGAAGGAAGGAAGGAAGGAAGGAAGGAAGGAAGGAAGGAAGGAAGGAAGGAAGGAAGGAAGGAAGGAAGGAAGGAAGGAAGGAAGGAAGGAAGGAAGGAAGGAGGGAGGGAAGGAAGGAAGGAAGGAAGTAGGAAAGGGAGTAAGGAAGGGAGAAAAGATGGAAGGCAGGAAAGAAGGAAGTAAGGAAGAAAGGAGAAAAGAAGGAAGTAAGGAAGTAAGGAAGGAAGGAAGGAAGGAAGGAAGGAAGGAAGGAAGGAAGGAAGGAAGGAAGGAAGGAAGGAAGGAAGGAAGGAAGGAAGGAACGGAGGAAGGGAGAAAAGATAGAAGGAAGGAAAGAAGGAAGTAAGGAAGAAAGGAGAAAAGAAGGAAGGAAGTAGGAAAGGGAGTAAGCAAGGGAGAAAAGATGGAAGGAAGGGAGAAAGAAAGGAAAGAAGGAAGGAAAAGCAAAGAAGGTAATAAAGGAACGAATAACGGAAGGGAGGTAGGAAGAAAAAGGAGTAAAGGAGGGTAAAAAAGGAGGAAAAGAGGAAAGGAAGAAGGAAGGAGAGAGCATGGCAGGAGGAAAGAAGGATAGAAGAATTGGGTCATTTTGACCCCAAGACAGCACAAGGGTTAACAACATATAGCGTATCTGATCGAGTGAGATCAATACATCAAATTCTATATGATTTGTATGATGTTTTTCTTTATTTCTTATTTGTAATTTTATTTTTATTTTTTTAAATGTACTTTATCAATTGAGATTGTATGTTTGATTTTGTATTTTATTGTCTGGACCCTAGGAAGACTAGCTTTCGTTTTGGCGTCAAATAATGGGGATCCTTTTAAATAAGCAAATAAACATGCAAACATCTATCTGCAAAGGTCTTTGATCAGAAAGGGGTTTCCTAACGCAGCATCTCCAACTCTGTGTTTCAGGCTCGTAACCGCCATAACTTGGAGCAGAGCAGCAAGCTGGCCCACAACAAGGAGCTCCTGAACAAGAGGAATGCCCAGGTGACGGTGATGGATCAGCGCATCGGCG
Organism: Cololabis saira; assembly: GCF_033807715.1. Classification (NCBI taxonomy): domain Eukaryota; kingdom Metazoa; phylum Chordata; class Actinopteri; order Beloniformes; family Belonidae; genus Cololabis; species Cololabis saira. The sequence goes on from NC_084602.1 coordinate 29,764,090, forward strand.
ACCTCAGAGAACGCCTGCACAAGAAGAGAGCAGAGGTACAGAATTTCATCCGTGTTTCCGTCACGGCAGCTTAAACTTTGCTCGGCAGTTTCTGAAGTTTCTCGTTTCTATCTGTGTGTAGTTGAGCCGGATGAACGGCGGAGGCCTGGCCTCCCCTCAGACCTCTCCCCACCCCGGCGGCGGAGTTTCAGGCCGGGTGGCGGCCGTCTGCCCGTACATCCAGGTTCCTTCTGAGGGGAGATCCGAGGCCGGCTACCCTCTGCCCCCCGACCCTCCACCTAAACCCTCTCAGCTCAGCCACACCCGCTCCCTCTCAGGTTGGTAGGACTACACTTCTGCTTGTTTGGCATTTTTTAGTTGCTTTTACACTTGAGACTTGAATCTGTCTCTGGTCTAACTGGTCTGTTTCTTTTTCTTTCCTGTTTGTTGGCTCCTTGTTGGTTCCTTCCCCTTATCTGTTGTTACAACGTGGTGACTCCGTGTTTACCCTCACTAATGTGGTGCTCGCTGTTGCGACTGTCATTGTGATGTCGTCATGATGGCGTCGTTGTCGTCCCGTTGTGTTTTTGGTGGTTGTTCCTGTTGTTGTGTTTGGTGGCCGCGCAGAGGACGACAGGACGGGCAACAGGAAGTCTTCCATCCAGTGGAAAGTCTCAGATTTAGACATCGTCCTGTCTGAGCCCACCGAGGCGTGGGCCGGACCCCCATCCCCTCACGGAGGGGACGGTAACAACTGTGAGTTCTGGAGGGGCCCGTAGAGAAACATACTCACCACTCTGTGTTAGATTAGCAGCTCCTGGAGCGTAACTCCCCCGTGCCGTACCTAGGAGAAAGATGTGCAATAACCAGTACTCGAGTTGTAAAAAAAATATCAGGGGGGATGGTGGATTTTATCATATGGGGACAGATAATTTGTGCTGATTACAAATAATATGATATATTACAAATAATTGCAGTGACCAAAACACCTGCAGAAATACTGCAGGAATGACATAGCAGCAGTTAAATGCAGCCTTCTGTAAGCTTTAAATATCCACTGGGCTTACATCAAATACATCAAAACACAACAATAAAAAACACTTTTCTGAATGTTTTCAATATGACTCTGTCCTTCACAGGATAAGTAAAATGGATCACTGCAAAAACTCAAAATCTTAACAAGAATATTTCTAGTTAAAATGTCTCATTTTAGTAAAAAAAAATCTCATTACACTTAAAACAAGACTCATCACTGGAAAAAACAATTTTCACCTGTTTCAAGTAGATTTTCACTTGAAATAAGTAGAAAAATCTGCCAGTGGAACAAGATTTTTTTGCTTGTAATGAGAAGATAAATCTTGTCCCACTGGCAGATTTTCCTACTTATTTCAAGTGAAAATTTACTTGAAACAGGTGAAAATTGTCAAATAAGTTATTTTTCTGGTGTTATTTTTCTGGTGATGACTCTAAATGTTGAAATAGCAGTAAAACCACATTCATTGATCAAATGACATAAGGGATGGAAAGGGGGGATGATTTTGACCGTTTTTATTTCAGGGGGGATGCCATCCCCCCTCAACTCCAGTACTGGCAATAACCAAAACTAATGTCTGCATCTTAGAAAAGCATGTATCATACAGTGTAAAGAAAACTTAGAGACTTATAAACAGTACTGCTGTTTTTGTGATTCACAAAAAGTAGCATCTATCTCTTCTGGATTGATTGTAACACTTCAGAAAACGTTACACGTCCTTATAATCATCAGTTATGATCTTGTGTCTAATGTTGTTTTTGTCAGCGTGTTTCAATTTTAGTTTTAGTCTAGTCTTTGGGTCAAGCTATCATTTTAGTTTGTATTAGTTTTAGTCGTGTTCATACTCGTAGTCGTGTCAAGTTTCAGTCGACTAAAAGTCTGAGCATTTTAGTCTTACTTTAGTCAGAATTGTCCAGGACCATTTTAGTCTCGTTTTAGTCAAAGATTGTATTTAGCCAAACCCATTCTACAATTCAAACAAGTTTAACTTATTATTATATTATTGTTACCTTATAGACTCAAGAATACATTCATTCCAGATACAGAAGACTCTAATTTGAGTTTATAACATATTTATTTTTCCACATTTCTCCCCATCTTTTTCTTTTTTGACGACACATTGGGTTTTCTTTTCCACGTCTATGTAGGAAAGTGTATCGAAAGATGGATCTTCTTCTTCTCCCAGCCTCAGAGCAGATCCCCGCGTTTCTCAATTTAACTTTTTTTTAAATTGATGTGAACCTAGAGCTCTGCGTTAACGGCATCAGCCTCTAACTCTGCAGCATCTTCTGGATCTGATTCCCCGCTGCAGCGACTGGGATTGAGGACTAACGTCACCCAGCAGAACTAAACCAGAGAAACTACTGAAAACATGGAGATTAATGATCTTTGGTAGAACATTTCGTCTCGTCTCATTTTGGTCAATGAAAATGAAGACACATTTTAGCAGAGTTTTTATTTTGTAATCTACATTTTAGTCTTGTTTTTATTCGTTTACGATATTGCATTATATACAGGACTGTCTCCGAAAATTAGAATATTGTGATAAAGTCCTTTATTTTCTGTAATGCAAAAATGTCATACATTCTGGATTCATTACAAATCAACTGAAATATTGCAAGCCTTTTATTATTTTAATATTGCTGATCATGGCTTACAGCTTAAGAAACTCAAATATCCTATCTCAAAAAATTTGAATATTCTGGGAATCTTAATCTTAAACTGTAAGCCATAATCAGCAATATTAAATAATAAAAGGCTTGAAATATTTCAGTTGATTTGTAATGAATCCAGAATGTATGACATTTTTGTTTTTTTAATTGCATTACAGAAAATAAAAAACTTTATCACAATATTCTAATTTTCTGAGACAGTCCTGTATTTAATTATCGTTATCGGTTCGTTGACGACAATATTTAGTCATAATTTTCATTGACGAAAGCAACTTTACTTGTGACCTACAACATCTTTAACGCAGGTTCATAACCAGATAAATATAGACCTCTTAATGAAATTATGATTTCACCATTTTCAGTCATCATGCATAAAAGATGCTAAATGCAGCGCATGGTGTTAATCTTGGTCCTGGGCTGGAACAGCGAAGAGGACATACGAACAGATCATCCAGCAAAGTGTTTGTGTCGGTGCGACTACACAGGCCAGATGGTGAGGAGACGGGGACATAATTAAATCATCCTCACAAAATGACCTCAAAATGTAAGGGTCATGCGTATAAAAGACGGAGACAAGACATCTGATAGTCAGCAGCTGCTCAGGGTGAGGAAACCACGTCAGAAAATAAACTGAAAGCCAGCCCTGATCTTCACTCCCACTCATTCAATTGTACTGGGAAATAATTGGGAAATTGTCTCTCTCTCTTTTTTTTTTACCAATAGTTAGAGCAGAGACACCAATCTCATTATGACTTGATTAAATGTGACTAATAATCACACTAGTTTGACTTTCTAGTGCAGGGGTCGGCAACCCGCGGCTCTAAAGCCGCATGCGGCTCTTTAGCGCCGGCCTAGTGGCTCCTGGAGCTTTTTCAATAATTTTTCACCTTTTTTTCCTTTTTTTCCCCTTTTTCTTCTTTTTTGCTTCTTTTTTTTCTTCCTTTTTTTCTCTTTCTTTCTCTTTCTTTTCTCTTTTTTTCCTTTTTTTCTTTCTTTTCTTTTTTTTTTTGCTTTTTTCTTATTTTTTTCCTTTTTTTTCCCTTTTTTCTTCTTTTTTTCTTCCTTTTTTTCTCTTTCTTTGTCTTTATTTTCTCTTTTTTTCTCTTTTTTTCCTTTTTTTTCTTTCTTTTCTTGTTTTTTTTTTCTTTTTTCTTCTTTCTTTCCTTTTTTCCACTTTTTTTTCTTCCTTTTTCCTTTCCTTTTTAATCTCGACATTTCGACTTTTTTCTCAACATTTCGACTTTTTTCTCGACATTTCCACTTTTTTCTCAACATTTGAACTTTTTTCTCGAGATTGTACTTCAACATTAATCTCAACATTTTGACTTTTTTCTCTAAATTTTGACTTTTTTCTCCACATTTTGACTTTTTTTCAACATTTCTCCTTTCACCATTTGTCTTCATTCTAAGGCTTTCATTTTTTGCGGCTCCAGACATATTCGTTTTTTGTGTTTTTGGTCCAATATGGCTCTTTCAACATTTTGGGTTGCCGACCCCTGTTCTAGTGCCTCCATCATTATCTTTGTCGGTGTAACCTGTCGTCATCGCTCCCTTGTTGAATCATCTCATATCATCTTTCAGGATGAGATCATCTTCTAGTTCCAAAGTTTAAGAGAAAATTGTGTCTTAAATCAGCGCTCTTACAAATCCCATTGTGTTTGTGAATGCCAACGCAAATGCCACCGTTCTATTTATTCCCAGAACGACGTAATGTGTTAAACACACGGTTATAAATCATGCCAACAGCCTTCTGGACAGGCCGGCTCAAAAGAATGAAAGGAAGTCTTAGCCGTGTAAACCTGCGGCTATATGCGGTTATGTAATGTGTGTGTGTTTGTGTGTGTTTGAGTTGGATAATGGGAGGTTTTAGGCAAGCAGGGTTTGGAGGGTCACAGGCTGTCATCACACTGATTAAAATAAATGTTTTAAATCAATCAAACAAACCTTGACATTAGTGCTGAATACACAAGGAAACCTTTAAAAGAAATAATATCACAGCAAAGGTTCCCAATTTGTTTTTGATTTGAGAGCAAGACGTCAGAGAAAGAGGGCGTCGTATTTCACTGACTTGGAGGGATATTTGATAGAAAGTGGTAACAGGATCTGCATTTCACAACGGTCTTATTTTGCTCCTATTTTTGACAGGCCTGCAAGGAATCTTTGTAAATCAGTAGAAACGGCTTCAAAAGTACTGAGTTCATTTAAGAAGACATTTTACCGATGAACTAGAGAGTTAGTACCGTAATCTGCCAGAACTGGTCAAGTCCATGTTTGTCTAACTGTGATATGAGTGGCAGGAAGATATATTCTTTTGACATAATTTGGTATGAAATACAATGTTTGTTAAACTTCAAAGATAAATTTATACAGGACTGTCTCAGAAAATTAGAATATTGTGATAAAGTCCTATATTGTCTGTAATGCAAAAATGTCATACATTCTGGATTCATTACAAATCAACTGAAATATTGCAAGCCTTTTATTATTTTAATATTGCTGATCATGGCTTACAGCTTAAGAAAACTCAAATATCCTATCTAAAAAAATGGGATATTTTTTTAAAATTATTATTATTATTATTATTATTATTTATTTATTTTGGTTTAAGTAATGTTATGAAAGGTTAAAAAAAGGGGGGGAAATATTGATAATTATATTGTTATTGTAAATCTTATTTCTTTTTTTTAATGCCCTCAATAAAGACATCTATACAAAAAAAAATTAGAATATTCTGAGAATCTTAATCTTAAACTGTAAGCCATAATCAGCAATATTAAAATAATAAAAGGCTTGCAATATTTCAGTTGATTTGTAATGAATCCAGAATGTATGACATTTTTGTTTTTTTTAATTGCATTACAGAAAATAAAGAACTTTATCACAATATTCTAATTTTCTGAGACAGTCCTGTACATCTTCTTACATGTCAGTAAATCGTCAGGAGCCTGTTTACTTCTGATACATTAGGACACGGATGTCTGCTATCATGTTTTGGGGGAATGCCCTTGTTTCCTGGAGGCCCTGATTTACCTAGAACTAAATGTACAGAGGCATGCTGTGATGATCTGATACCGGGAACCTGGGACACCCGTTTGTCCTTTTGTGCCGGGAAGCGCCGTGTCGTCACTGCGCCCTCTGTGCCCGCCGTCTTTTCTCCACAACTCCGAGTGGCTGCTTCTAATCTGGGCTGCCAGGCAGAAGGCCAAGTTTCCACCCCGCACAAAGCTGACTGTTTGTTTCCTGTCGTGGCTGTTTTCTCCCCGAGGTCAGCAGGTTACAGCGGCGGCAGACTGCAGGCTGCACACGTTACCGTACCGGCCGCAGATAGTTAATCAGCATTAGCCCGGTACGTGCAGAACCTGTGACGTGGCCGTGCCGCTGATATCTGCCAGAGAGGTTAGGTAACAGTCTGAAATGACACTATGACAACAGATTTGGCCAAATGTGACACCTAATGGGACTCACTGTCAATACCACTGTAGACAATAATAATAATGAATACTTTTTTAGCAGTGACAGTGTAGTAACAGTGTAAGTCTGTCAGTAGACTTTGGCGGTCACCTGACTTACCTGACTTACTCACAAGGATGTTTCCTTGCAGGTGGGGATAAGGGATGAGCATGAGGTTGAGATGAGGCTTTACCTTCACATCTTAACAAGCAAGAGTGGATCAGGACTTAGCGACTGACCCATGCTGTGACCTGACTGCGCTTCTTGACTGTGTCAGATAGTTATGAAACGATCCAGAGAGTAGAAGCAGAGTTCACAACTCCATTTATCATCTGTTTTTATTTTCTCGATGCGAAGGAAACAGACGTGTCGGTTTCTGGGAAATCTTTGTAGCCGCAGCTTTGTGTTCTCTGGGTTTTTGGTTGTTTTTTCCCCCCTATCACCATCAGGCTTTTAAGAGTTAAAAATAGCAGAACAGCACCAAAATGCACATTAAGTGACTGCAACTTTCATATAACATTGAAGTTTGTTATTCTGTTTTGGCATTGGGACATTCTAGCAGCTACACACACCAAAGTTTCGATACCCTTCTCATGAGCAGTGGCTCTTGTTGCACTGCCACTAATCACATGTTTTCAGGTGAGAATAGGTTTTAATTATCAGCCATGCACGGTGACTTTCAGGCAGTTTAGCACTTGACATCGTGTTGTTAAGCCTTTACAACTGCAGGCCAGACTTGTAATGTCCAATTAAATATAACTACATGTCTGGGAGTCTGTTACACATATTGCACACAACTTGTTATGAAGGCTGTAATGAAGCAGAAGTGTCATGTGTAGAGCTGACTGCATCATTTTTTATGTGTATTTTTATAATGATAAGCTTTTTATCCTTTTCTTTTTTCTTTTTTTTTGCTCTGCCAAGTTTTGTTATTGAACCGTAGCAGCTGAATTTATTTTTCAGGCCTCAACTGGGCATCAAGACTTTCAGCCTCTTATAAGAAATGCTCTCTTTACATCTACTAAGTACTAACTCTGTTTACTTGCCACATGTTTTTTTTTACCCACTTAGGCATTCATAGTACATAGTACCTCTTTCCCTTATAATGTGGTCTGCAACCTCTTGATTGCTTTTCCCCTCTTTCTGACCTCTTCTCCTCTTCCCCATCTTCCTCTCTGTGCAGCTAATGAAGCTCCGTGGCCGAGCATCGGTAAGAGCGTGCCGGACTGGAGGACCAGCAGTCCAGAACAGGTACAGTTTCTGTCTCACACTATTACAGTGAACCATGGTGAGATTTTACCAACATTTAAATACTGTATTTTCTGGACTATAAGCTGCACCTGCATACAAGCCGCATCCGCTCTATTTAAAAAAAAAAAAAAGATATGCAAGCCGCAGATATTTATGTTGTTAGATTAGATATTTACTACATGTACAGAAGGATTTTGAACTGTAAATGATGTACATGTTTGTACCTAAATAGATCTATCAGTGTCTTTTTTTTTTTTTTTTAAACATATATTTATTGATTTTTTTAATATAGTAACATTCAACAACACTTATAACATCAAAACAAATGGCAGTATGTAAAATAAATAAATTCGTACACATTTGTACCAAATATTAATAGTTCATTAATTCAGAAGTGGGAAAAAAAACAGAGAAAAAAAAATATATATTAAACAGGGTACTGTCTGATGATTCTGATTGTTCTACATTAATAATAATAAAGGAAGAAATTAAAAAAAAAAAAAAAAATTAATAAAAATAATTAAACAGCAACAACAAAAATGTCAAATGTCTGTAACTTCATGCCTTCCTGAGAACCAATGAAGTGTTATTCCATTGTCCTATCAGTGTCTTTTAACACTGCAGCAACTTTGCTGTTTAAAACGGGACAGAACCAAGAGAAAATAACCAGTATTTATTTATCTATTTATCTGTTTGAAATCTGCTTCTACCTACTTCTATCTGCTAAAGAAGAAGTAGCGTATTCTTCTTTGCATTTATTTTGTCTTAGTTTTGATTCTAATTCCAGTTAGAGCGCCCCGAGCGGTGGAAGAAAAATCCACAGAATAGCCGCACCTTTGCATAAGCCGCATGGTTCAAAACCTATGAAAAAAGTAGCGGCTTATAGTCCAGAAAATACGGTATTCTGTACTTTCCTGAAGGCCGCGTGGAGGCTCTCACTTTGCAGTCCAGTGCTGTACATGACTTTTCTGTACTTGTAAACTGTGATGTCTGCGGGCAAAAGTCTGTTTCAGGAACAATCATGAAGGTTTTGGTTAAAAACAGCTGCACTGTCTCTCTTTGCCAGCAGCTTCCTTCTGGTTACGGTACATATCCCAGCGCCACCCACCAGGCAGCAGGACATCACAGTGCCACGAGCTCGCTGCCCCGCTCTGCCCCCGGGACGCTGGGCTGGCCCCGCTCCAGCGCCGCTAATGCCACTTCCCCCTCTTCATCATCATCCCCCACTTCACAGCAAATACAGCAGCGCATTTCTATCCCTCCCAATCCCGGCCAAGGTGATCTGAGGCCTCTTCTTTATTTATGAGTGACCCTTTTTTTTTAAATTAATTTACTAAAAGCTATTTCAAATGATTAATTTTCTTTTCATGACGTTTTCTGCTGTTAGGTCCTACCGGCTCTCCACTGTCCTCCCAAACGGAGCGCACAGACCCCCCTCCGGCGGTGGCTGTTCGTCCCTACGTCCCGGACCACCCGTCCAGGCCCCAGTCCCCCAGGAAGGGCCCGGCCACCATGAACAGCAGCTCCATCTACAGCATGTACCTCCAGCAGCCGCAGGCCAAGAACTACGGATCCCTCAGCAACCGGCCGACCGTCAAAGCAGGTGCATAGCACGACTCCAGACCAGGGGTGTCAAACTCATTTTGCTTGGCGGGCCAGATTTGACCAATTTTTTTCCTCGCGGGCCCAAACGCTCAAAATAACAAAAACGGTGCGGAACATTTTTTCTCTAATTCTTTTTTTTTTAAATATTGTTATCTAATCCAATATCAGTTTAGTTAATTTTAAAGGAAATATGCACTTTGTTTACACTCTAATTATGTAAAATATATTTCTTCAGGATCTTTTCTTGAAATTTCTCGTTTTTTTTCAAATTATGTAAGATACTTTTGATATCATTTTATACAGATAAACAGAAACAAGTGTTTATTTTTATATTTCGCTTTTTTATGGGGAAATTTAATTAAAAGCAAAATCTTTCTTATTACATCCGAGAGTGTTTCTTTGTGATTTAGAGATTTTTCCAGTACAATTAAGTGTATTTACTTTTAAAAATTGGCGCGGATATTTACGCCAGTGTGCCGAAAAAGTCAGCACTTCTCTTTTAACTGTTTTACTTTGTCACTATCCTCGTATTCAAAACTGAAATTCTCCGAATAAATATCTTCTATCATCTTTTTTAGCAGTGATATTTTTCTTGCAAAAAATATATAATAGTAGTCAGTTAATAAAAATAAACGACCGTCTACAAAGAAATAAAATCGGCAAATGCATTCTAGAAAACTAAAAAAATGTTGAAAACTGCTCTCTTTGTGGAATAACGATGGATTTGTAGAAGAAATATATTATCGGATATGCTGCGATTCATGGCAATTATTTATGCCTTCCTTTTTAGTAAATTAACATTTCGTTTTTTTGCGTTGGAAACTTCTCTCGGGCTGCATGAAAATCTCTCTCGGGCCACATGCCGCACATTTGACACCCCTGCTCCAGACCCAAAACATGTAGTTGGAAACTGTTTTTACATTGTACCCGTACCTTTCTCTCCACAGTTTACGGCAAACCCATCCTCCCAACATCCTCTTCGTCTCCATCTCCCGTCCCTTTCCTCCACGGAGGAGGTGGAGGAGTGAAAGCAGCAGGGGAGGATGTTACAGATGGAGGGAAAGGAGGAGGAGAGAGTAGTGATGGGAAAATCGTCCCTCCCCCCAGTGTGGACAACATCCCTCGCCCCCTCAGTCCCACCAAGCTCACCCCAGTGGGTAAGTACTAGAGATGACCCACCTGGAACACCAGTAATTAGGACTTTTTTAACTCTACGATGATGAGTTCTTATTAACCCTTGTGCTGTCTTTGGGTCAAGGGAGGGTGAAGGGAGAAAAGAAGGAATGAAGGAAAGAAGGAAGTAAGGAAGAAAGGAGGAAAGAAGGAAGGAAGTAGGAAAGGGAATAAGGAAGGGAGAAAAGATGGAAGGGAGGAAAGAAGGGAGAAAAGATGGAAGGAAGGGAGAAAGGAAGGAAATAATGGAGAAAAGGAAAAAAAGAAGGGAGGGAAGAAGGAAGGAATGGAGAAAATAAGGAAAGAAGGAAGGAAAAGCAAATAATGTAATAAAGGAACGAATGATGGAAGGAAGTGATGATGGTAGGAAGAAAAAATGATGGTAGGAAGAAAAAGGAGTAAAGGAGGGTAAAAAAGGAGGAAAAGAGGAAAGGAAGAAGGAAGGAGAGAACATGGCAGGAGGAAAGAAGGATAGAAGAATTGGGTCATTTTGACTCAAAGACAGCACAAGGGGTAAATATGTTGCTCAAACAACAACTGTTCACTTAGCTAACAAAAAATAAACAGATTCATGCACTTTGCCTGCAGAGATCAATATGATATTTGTATCTCCAGCCATAAATGTTGAACCCAAAGGGAAGATGGTATTAATTTGATACATTATCAATTTTTCTTAAGAACTCACAGTTAAAACGCTAAGTTTTGGTACTAAATTGAGCATAAAATCCAGGTAACAATCTCAGACAAAGCAACAGCCGATGAAGCTTTCATGATTTTGTTACTGTAGCTTCCCACAAGGTTGGTAAAGTCTTTTAAATGCCCGTCTCGTAGCCCACTCTCAGCTTCGATACCAGAATGATGCCGACCTGGAGGTTCTCCGCCGGCGCCTCAGCAACGCTCCAAGACCTCTCAAGAAGCGCAACTCCATCACCGAGCCTGAGGGCCCACAGGGGCCCAACATCCAAAAGCTGCTGTACCAGAGGTTGGTGATACCGTTGCGTGTGCCTCTCCACAGAGAAACAAATATTTTCAAAATGAACCAAAGCTAACAAAAATATATGTGACTCTGATATCCAGGTTCAACACGTTGGCAGGAGGAATGGAGGGAGGCTCAGGTAAGACTGTGAAATACAATGTGGATGTGGCATTAGCTCGATACAAAGATGAGGCGTATTTAAGCCCCCCTCCTCGTTTCAGGCAACACGTTCTACCAGCCTGAGTGTCATTTAGGGGACATGGAACACGTCCATTCAGCCAATGGGAATGTGGAGCCTGGTGACAAGCACGTCAGCGTGGCAGCCGTGGACGCCGAAGCTCAAAAACCCAGCCCAGACTCCCGCCGCTTGTCTCCTCCCGTCGTTACCATCGAAATGTCCAAAGACACAACGCCGGCAGAGAGCAGCAGCAAGCTGTCTCCATCAGCCAAGCCCAGCCCCCCCCCTGTACCCGAGAGGCCCGAGGACCAGAGCCACAGCAACAAGAGAGGATCCAGTCCCGTCCACAGCTCCGGGGGACACACGCCGCCTTCTCCATCACCTCCTGCACCACCTTCACTGCCAAAGGTACAGAAACACTGACTACGTTTACATGCAGTCAAAATTCGGGTTATTGCTAATATTCCGGTTACTGAAACATTCGGAATATTCCGTTTACATGAGTGAGAAAACAGGGATATCCCTGTATACATGGTGATTAATCATTCGGGATATCTCGATCAAACCAGGGACGCGCAGAGAACGTGATGATGCAATTAGCGTCATTTCCGCTTCTTCTTCCTGTATCCAAATTCAAAACAAATGCTGCTTCGCGCAACTTTTCGCTCACCTTCTTTTAAATCTCTCTATCCCCGTACTTTCTACCGTCTACAAATGCCAAAATGTTCATATCCTTCATTACATTTATGAAGTGATTAGTCTCCTCCTGGTCTTGCGTTTCGCCGTTTTTAGAAGAACTTCCTGGACTCAAAGACCAGGATTCCTTGCGAACAGAGCGTGCACAGAAAACAAATTCCTGTTCCGTTTGATGGGGATATTCCGTTTACATGACCGAATATTCGGGTTTTAAAAGGAGTAACCCAGGCGTCATATTCGGGTTTTTAAAAACCGGAATATGAGCAAATTCGGGTTATTCAAAGGGGTTATTGGTGTTTACATGGCCGTGCAAATTCGGGTTATTGCCAATATTCAGGTTTTAAAAGGGTTATTGAGTGCATGTAAACGCAGTCACTGAGTATATACATTAAAATCATGGTTTATAGGGAGACAGTATTATGTGCTTTTCTTCATACTCTCATAACTTAAATGTTGGTCAGCAAGAATACGTAACTGCTACCAAAGCAAAAGAATCCTTCTCCGTAACATGTCAGTTAAATCAGGAAATGCTGACTTGGATATTCCTTTTCTGCATTGTCAACACTCTTGGTTTCTCTCTACTTCTGTTGCTGAAGGCAAAGCGAACCAACCTCAAGAAGCCGTCGTCGGAGCGGACGGGCCACGGTCTCCGGGTCAAGTTCAACCCCCTGGCTCTGCTGCTGGACGCCTCGCTAGAGGGAGAGTTTGATTTGGTACAGAGGATCATATACGAGGTGAAATACTAATCATCTTGCACTTATCCATAATTGATGTTGATTTGTCTCGTTGCAGAGCTGCAGTCAAGTCCAAATAAGTCAAATCAGTGTTATTGTTGGAACTATGGATAATATACAGACACCTTGTGTTATCTATGGTTCTGAAGCATAACTAAAGATTCACTTAGAGATGCACTGGTTGCAGTTTTGTTTTGCTGACTTTCTTTCTTCCAACTTTAATCACTTACAAACATTGACCTGGCCAACAATAAAATATACTGTAGCAGAGGATGCAGCTTGTGTGCTATACTGGCTTTATTCATACCCTTATTCATACCCTTGTTAGCTTTATTAGTTATGTACTTTTTAGCTTCTTTGTTTTTGTATCATTGTTTACTTCTATTATTCAAAATAACAATCATGTTTGTTGTCCTTCTGTACTGAATCAGTATTGATTGTACTGGCGTCTTTATAAACCGATACTGATCAGGGTCAATCGAATGAACAAATATTTCATCCTGGCCATTTCAGTGTAAAGATGTATTGAAGTAGCAGTGTCTTAACCTGACGTTAACGTCATCTGACGCCTCACTTTCCACCCAAATATTTATGTATGTGACAAAATGAGTCAGAATGTGTTCTTTTGTTTAAGATGCTGGTGCATCAGAGAAAATGAGAAGAACTTACATGCAGTCTTCTCTTTGGCAAGTGATGGTGAGGCAGGATTCACTGGTCGGAAAAGAGAAATTACAACAAAAAATGTTTTAAATAACAAGGAACTGAAACCTATAAGTTTACTATGCTAAAAAAATACAATACATTTGAATTTATGTAAATAAATTCAAATGTAGATCTATCTGCAAAGCCCTAAAAGATAAGACCTAAAAGATAAGACCAGCTCAGACATCAGATGGTTTCATATGGATCATTAGAAGTTGTGGGCCAAGTATGGAGCTTTGTGGAGCACCGTATGAACAGAGGAGCTGTTGTGGTCATGCTGCATGTCCCCTGCATCCAGAAGCACATGAAGAGAAGGTGCTGGTTTCAGCCTAGGCCTTAACTCTACTGAGGTGCAGTGTAAATCCTCACTGAAGAGCAGAGGTGGGTAGAGTAGCCAAAAATTGTACTCAAGTAAAAGTACTGTTACTTCAGAATAATATGACTCAAGTAGAAGTAAAAAGTAGTCATCCAAATAATTACTTGAGTAAAAGTAAAAAAGTACTTGGTGAAAAAACTACTCAAGTACTGAGTAACTGTTGAGTAACGTCTGCTTTATTTTTTTAACACAACCATTCAAACAGACAAAAGTACAAAATAATCATCTTCAGGCAAATTAAATCAATAAAATAATAAAATAAATTAAAATGAATAAAAAATGAAAAATAGCTTAAATTAAAATAAGCTTAAAGTAAATTCAAGTACTTTAATAAATAATAAAATAAATAAAATAACAGAATAAAAAAAATAAATTAAGCACAAGTTGCACAAAATTTCAAGCCTTTGTACTTTTCTTTTTTAACCAGGCAGAACTAGAACAAGCTCATGAACTCATAGAAACTCTGTGTGTGTTTGAGTCTGTGTAAATGTGACAAAACATGCAAAAACAAACAGCTCAGGAATGTCATGAGATTGACGCGTACGCAAAGGGGATAAAAGAAAAGTAACAGCTCAACATAGCCTAATGTAGCGGAGTAAGAGTAACAGTTTCTTCTTCACAAATCTACTCAAGTAAAAGTAAAAAGTATAGTGATTCAAAACTACTCCTAAAAGTACAACATTTCCCAAAATTCACTCAAGTAAATGTAGCGGAGTAAATGTAACTTGTTACTACCCACCTCTGCTGAAGAGTCTCTAAAACTGTTAATAATCCCCATCATGCTGTTTACAATTTGTTTTTAACAATCTGAAGGAAGCTCAAGGATGAAGAATAATGTAATAAACATTTTTTGATGAATGAGAAGATTCTTTTAGTTCAATCTTTTGGTCCAGGAGCTGAATGTCCTCAGACGTATATTAGCCAAACTACCAATGTGCTATGGTTTTCATACTTTCGTAAATTAAAACAAAACCTTTTTGTTATGCAACAAGATAACATTTTGCAGTGCCTTACACCCACATGCACATTCCTCACCAGATCTCCCATGGCAGGGATGTTTTTCAAAACCTTCACTTGCTTTATCTTTGATCCAAAGCAGCGGCGTCGGGGGAGAGGTGGTCTCGGTTGTGAGGTGTACAGAGTTGTTATCGTGAGCACACTCCGTCTTTATTGCAGGGCAAGAGAGAGATCAAAGCCTTAAATCTTTAGTTTGAAACCTGGACGTCTCTCAGTGGCGAGAGCAGTGCTTACTGACTTCCAGAACGGCCTCCTCTGTTTCATGCTCTCAAGGAAAAAATCACGATGCTTCACAGTTACAACAACGCTAGTTGGATGCTATCACAGCCTGGAGCAAACACACTCAAAAGAACACAGCCACCTGTCTTCTGTACGTCTGGGATGCTCTTGTTTTTAATTATAGAACTTCTAAAGACTGATACTGAGCGCTGCATTGTATACCAACATTTTGGATCTTTGAATGTGACTAAATATAACCAGTACTCGAGTTGTAAAAAAAAATCAGGGGGGATGGTGGATTTTATCATATGGGGACAGATAATTTGTGCTGATTACAAATAATATAATATATTACAAATAATAGCACTGACCAAAACAGCTGCAGAAATACTGCAGGAATGAGATAGCAGCAGTTAAATGCAGCCTTCTGTAAGCTTTAAATATCCACTGGGCTTACATCAAATACATCAAAACACAACAATAAAAAACAGTTTTCTGAACTTATCAATATGATTCTGTCCTTCACAGGATAAGTAACATGGATCACTGCAAAAACTCAAAATCTTAACTAGAATATTTGTCTTATTTCTAGTTAAAATGTCATTACACTTAAAACAAGACTCATCATTGGAAAGAAAATACAATTTTCACCTGTTTCAAGTAGATTTTCACTTGAAATAAGTAGGAAAATCTGCCAGTGGAACAAGATTTCTTTGCTTGTAATGAGAAGATAAATCTTGTCCCACTGGCAGATTTTCCTACTTATTTAAAGTGAAAGTTTACTTGAAACAGGTGAAAATTGTCACATAGGTTATTTTTCTGGTGATGACTCTAAATGTTGAAATAGCAGTAAAACCACATTCATTGATGAAATGACATAAGAGATGGAAAGGGGGATGGCAGTTTTACTGGGTGGATGATTTTGACCCTTTTTATTTCAGGGGGGATGCCATCCCCCCTCATCTCGAATACTGAATATAACATATCTGTGTACCTATCTGTGTCTTTTAAGGTGGAAAATCCTAGTATGCCTAATGACGAAGGCATAACTCCTCTCCATAATGCCGTCTGTGCCGGTCACCACCATATTGTGAAGTTCTTGCTGGACTTTGGAGTGAATGTAAACGCAGCCGACAGTGACGGATGGTCAGTACCTTTACTCAGATCATATAGCATCACGACTAAAACCAGAGCAGCAGCTGCTGAAGGGCTCGACAGCTTTGAGTGATGAACACTCACACAGCAGGAGCTCAGCCGTGACAGAAATAACAGACTTTACCGAATCATATTTTAGGAGATTAGCATGAGTAATAAGGCTCTGCATTCAAAAGATGTGATTTAATTACTGGTACATCTGACTGAATTCAGGCTTACCCAGTTTCAGCATGTTTAATAATGCCATCTCTCCCATTTATCCTGTGGATATATAATAGGTTTCACTGTAACATCTTCATTCTTTTGTCACGGGACGAGCTGAAATCTGTTTTCATGCTACACTTGCAGGACTCCTCTTCACTGTGCAGCCTCGTGCAACAGCGTCAACCTCTGTAAGATGCTGGTGGAGTCTGGGGCCGCCATTTTCGCCACAACAATTAGCGACGTCGAAACCGCAGCGGATAAATGTGAAGAAATGGAGGAGGGCTACACCCAGTGTTCTCAGTTTCTCTATGGTGAGTTTTATTCAGACACATTTATAATGACCAAATAATGCTAAAGACATTTTACATGAAAGTGAGGCTTTTTTTCTGAGTTGAGCCGTGTTTTGCCCCCGGCAGGTGTGCAGGAGAAGTTGGGTGTGATGAACAAAGGCTTAGTCTACGCTCTGTGGGACTACACCGCCCAGGAGCCGGATGAGCTCTCCTTCAAGGAGAGCGACGCCCTCACTGTGCTGCGTCGCCGCGACGACACCGAAACAGATTGGTGGTGGGCTCGAGTGAATGAGCGCGAGGGATACGTACCCAGGAACCTGCTGGGGGTGAGAAAACACCACACACAGCCTCACTGGGAACCTGTTCAGGGAAGAAAGAAAAACGGCTTTGTAGAAACTACTGTATTTTCCACACCATAAGGTGCATCGTATTATAAGGTGCACCTTCAAAAAATTGCCTATTTCAAAACCCTTTTCTACGGTGGCCGACAAGGGCCAAACGCACTGCAACGGCCTAATACGGCTTCAAGTACAGAAACGATTCAAATTCCCAAACTCAAAACGAGGTACAAAAAGAGAAACGTGGTGTAAATGAAAAAACGTGCTGCAAAAAACAAAGACAAATGCAGCATCATCAAACACGCTGCAAATAGAGAAACGATGCAAAGCACAAAAGATATAAAACAAGAAACCATCTTCAAAAGAAAAACGCTTCATAACCGGTTACCAAACCTGCAGGGGGCGCTCTCAGCGTAACAGCTCAATGGACAGACACACGGGATGTAGAGAGAGACCGAACAGCTGACTGTAACGTTAAGATATAATAAAGAAACGTCTCGTAATGTACAGCGTTGTACAGTGATATAAACCACATTATATCACATTACTGTTCACGCTGTATGTTTAAACCATGGATGTAAACACTGTGGTTCAGTCAGCTGTTCAGTCTCTCTCTACATCCCGTGTGTCTGTCCATCGTTTCTCTATTTGCAGCGCGTTCGATGATGCTGCATTTGTCTTTGTTTTTTGCAGCCCGTTTTTTTCATTTGCACCACGTTCCTCTTTTTGTACCTCGTTTTGAGTTTGTGAAATTGAATCGTTTCTGTACTTGAAGCCGTTTTCCTTAACTGAGACGCATTAGGCCGTTGCAGTGCGTTTGGCCCTTGTCGGCCACCGTACTTTTCATATATAAGGCGCACGGAATATACGGTAAGATACAATACTATAGTGGCTGGGGTTGAGTTACATATCTACCTGATGGAGCTGCGCTACAGGAAATGCTACAAAATGCTACAGCAAATGCAGAAAAAAAAAAAAAAAAACAAGAAGAAAAGTACTGTAAGTCAAACTTTTATTAACAGAATAAAAACCAGCTTTTTGAAAACTTTGTTCACTCTCAAAACAAACGCGGAGGGGAACTTTTCCAGTTCATTCCCTGAATCCCTCGAAATCTTCTTCCTTCGTGCAGGAATAAAACAGCAGGGCAAGTGCAGCATCCACTGGTCCCGGCTCCGTCTCGTCAGTCGCCATCACGCGAGTCAGCTTTGCTGCTGTTGTCTTGAACGTCTGTAACGATTCCTGCCGGTTTTAGCGCCGTTACTTCGGCGACTCCAACTACAGTATCCACAATCCCCCTGACTACAGTAAAAGAAATTACTGTATTGATCATATATATGGCACACTGTCGTTTTTTGAGAAAATTAAAAGCTTTTAACGTGCGCCTTATAGTGCGGAAAATACGGTACCTGATCAGCCTACAGGTGTCCCATGCTGTTACATAATATACGTACCGCGTCGGGATTTTAGGTGTTTTTTGTTTTTTTTTAACAAAGAGTTGCCATGTGCAGCACCGTGTTGAGTTCTGTCTCAAGCAGCCATTAAAGAATATCAGTCCAAGAACTTTAATCGAATAATAAAGATGAGCTGGGAGAAGGCAAAGTTATTTCCAACTTAACTACTCAAGGAAGTGCAGTACAAAACTGTTTTATCTTCGTCCTCTGCATTTGTTTCACTTCATCTCACCCGCACTTTGCAAAGCTAACGTTCATTTTCAGAGGTATTCAGAACGCCGCTTTTTTCTACCGCCTTTCCAGACTCTGATTTTCAACACAGATTTGTTTTTCTTCATTCTGACCTGCTAAGTTTAGACGTGTTGCTTAGACCCACTGGATCTTTTCTGAGTTTTCCATTTCCATGTGCTTCGTCTTTGATGTCAGACATTTTGTCTATGTGTCTATTTTGTCTATAGCCTTTGCCTTTATGTATATGTATATATATATATATATATATATATATATATATATATATATATATATATATATATATATATATATATATATATATATACATATATATATATATACATTACAGACCAAAAGTTTGGACACACTACCCCATTTGTTTGAATGAGAAGTTTCAAACTTCAAGTCATTTCAATGAAGACTGAGTCATGTTGCTTTAAGCTTTCGTACTTCTGTATTGTTTTTGTACAAGTTCTTTTCAAAGAATACGTAATTTCTATAAATGCAATCATGTAATTTAATAATTTCAACTTTTTCATTTTTTGTTTCCGTTTGAGAAATCTCCTTTTAAATCTGTTGCGCATTTAAACTAAATTTAAGTAATTCGACCAACTGAATGAAATTAATCTGGAGGATTTTGGTTTTTGTTCTTGACTAATCTGAAATGTATCCGTTTACTTAAAGAAATGACTCTGAAATGAACTTCAGTGACACAAAACAATCGTGTAGTTCTTTAGTCATCATTGTATGTCTTGTTCAGTTCACTCTTAAAGGTGACTGTCAAAACATTTTCAGGTTCCTTTCCAAGCAGCGCCGCAGCATCGCCTTGCTGATCCTCAGGTACCTTGAGAACGGTGTTAACAGGATGTAGTGACCCCTCTGTGTTTTGCTTTTTCTGCAGCTGTATCCAAGGATCAAACCCAGACAACGCTCACTGGCGTGAAGCCCAGAACAGGAAGCACGCTCACACAGGGCGCATGCATACAGACGAAGGAAGAGGAAGAAGAAGAAGAGGGGGAGCATGCTGTGAACGAAGGGAAGGGCAGCCATGAGGCTGAGGGAGGGGAGAGGCTGCAGCGAGAGGCGGAGATGAAGCCACTTTTTTCTGTTTGCCTGGATGTCGCTGAGCCACTTTATGATGAAAGCAGAATACATTTTTACCTGTCTGGGTGTTGTTTTCAGCAGTCATAGCTCCACAGCTTCAGAAAACTTCAGCAGCATGAGAGGCGCTGAATTTAGATTTAAAAGAACAAGTTTTATAAGCAACTTTTGGATGTAGCTTCAAGTTTCACCCAGCTTCAAAACATCAAAATAAAAGCCTGAACGTGCTGACATTCTCTAGAGCTTTGACTATTAAATGCCACTTTATTTTATATGTTTTTTGGGGTTTTTTGTTGTTTTTTTTTTTCCTTTAAAGCACCCAAAGTCTGGAGTGTTAGGCCAGGGGATTAATATGCTTGAGATGTGAAATGTGAAGGTGAAGATGGAGCGAGGAAAGAGAGCAGAGAATAAGACGATGTTTGAATGTTGATGGATAGGCAAGTGTGTTTACAAAGTCTGGGAGGAGACGTGTCTGATGTGCGACCACAAGACTGTGACACGTGGGTGCTGAGGTCGGCGTCAACCCACACAAGGCGTCATGTTGTTTCAGAGGAATATTTCGGTTCCGATTATATAAGTTGATATAAAAAGCATCTGTGAACCATTACGGATATCCCAAGCTTTGAGTATTCCCTGTCAAGTCAGCAGGAGTTTATGCTGCCATGAGCTTCTGGTAAAACGGGAGAAAGTAGGTGAAAAGGAAGGTTCCATGTATGTGAAGAAGATGGATTTAAAAGTTAGGACTAGATAGAGTTCAGGCTGAAAAGAGCGGTCATTATTCTGGTGCAAAACTGCTGAAACATAGCAGTGTTCCCCGTCAATCTAAAGCAAAGTGTTCAAAGTTGTCATCCGTTTTGAAACTGATATTATTGAATCTTCTCAGAAATGTGTCTTAAGAAGAAAACAGCCTCATTCTTGCCCTATTTCAGTAAAGATAAAAATATAAAATGTGTCAGCATTATAAAGGGACTGAAATTCTGAAAAGTTTTCACCTTTTCACTGTCATCTTTGTCAGTAGTTTAATGATCTGCCCTGCTCCCCTTATTTTATTGTTTTATTTAAAGTAAAGCATCGTTTTCTACTATTACTACTACTCTCCTTATCACTAGTGTACACTTCTGTTGTTTCTCTGAGTGCTGGCGCCGCTCACTGCTGCCCCCTAGTGGTCAGCGAGGGTTCGGCACAAAGGAAACATTTCTCGAACCCCATGCTCTGTAAAATATGAAGCAAGAAGGTGGCTGATGTTTAATGTGAGAGTGGATCATTGTTCTGAGGAGTGCATACCATTACTCTGTGTATATGCAACCTGTAACTATACAGCTGATGTAAAATAATAAAAGTATAATCCCTACATGAATTAAACTGTGGCTTTGACTCAGTCCCTTACAATCACCCATCTTTGCAAAGTGAAATAAAGACAAATCTGTATCTATGTGAGTCTGACCCCCTTCACTGTAAAATCATACCCTACCAAACACACACACACACACACACACACACACACACACACACACTAGGGTTGCCACCCGTCCTGTAAAATACGGAATTGTCCTTTATTTGAGAAAAAAATGTTGCGTCCCGTATTGAACTAATATGGGACGCGATTTGTCCCGTATTTTCATTAACTTTTACACCATATTCTAGTTGAATTATTGAAATAAGTAAACTTTTACACCATATTCTAGTTGAATTATTGAAATAAATTAACTTTTACACCATATTCTAGTTGAATTATTGAAATAAATTTACTTTTACACCATATTCTAGTTGAATTATTGAAATAAATTAACTTTTACACCATATTCTAGTTGAATTATTGAAATAAATTAACTTTTACACCATATTCTAGTTGAATTATTGAAATAAATTAACTTTTACACCATATTCTTCACCTGTATGTATATTATACATCTGGGCTGATGTGGACATACGTAGCATAGGAGGCTATTTGCTATATGGTTGTCTGTCTGTACAGTCATGAAAGTTCAATGCTATTAAAGCATTTTAAACTTTAAATCAAAGCATTTTGTTTTTCATATAAAATAAACACATTTTTATTCAGTTTAGAAGTTTTAGGGCTTTTTTTTTGGCTCCTGCGCTGCTGAAATCAGGGCGTCCCTTATTTCTATTTCTGAAAGGTGGCAACCCTAACACACACACACACACACACACACACACACACACACACACACACACACACACACACACACACACACACACACACACACACACACACACACGAACATATATAACACAGTTTAAAGCACTGGTCATAAACTGTGGACTTTAGAGTGTAATTAAAGTTCACCAGTCATTCAAGTTTCTGCAGAAGCTGTTCTTCTGGTAAGAGTCTGTCTTTTAAAATTCATATTATCATTATTATTTTTGCACTGTCCGAGTATTTTTCACAGTGTCTATGTTTAATATTAGATTAAATATCACATTTAATCATAATTGATAATTTACAAATACAGAAAATGTCAAGTTGTCTTAAACAAAGAAAAATACAGAAATATATATTTCAAAATAAAAGCACGGCACTGAACGCAAACTGTCAGGCAATCTTTCGTTGGCCTGGCTGGAAGTATTTTACTCTGAAGGAGTGACGTGACGTTGCGATGTTGTTGACTTGAGGCAGCTAGTGCGCTACATGCTACTGCTTTATCATTATTACTTTAAATAAAACGAATGCTTACACTACATTTCCACAATGGAAAAAACTGTTTCATTGTACATTTGTAAGCGCCGGTAATGCCACAACTTAACAAGCTGTAAGTCAGTATTGTGTACCTTAAAAATATTTTCAATGGCACGATTTTGTACCGTGTACTGTATAGCCTTTTAACCTTGTTTTTTTTTTTTTTTTTAATGCATTAAATGCACCATGTTGAGATGTATTTATTTATTAGTATTATTTAGAGTTTGCTTGCTCATTTTTTAGTTATTAAGCTGTAATATCATTTTTTTTAAGTTCAAATACATATGTATCTTTTTTAATCGTTCACTGTTCACCTCTGTCTTCTGTATTTCCTATGTTTCCAGCTGTTCCTGAAGGCACCACGGCACCTATTGACCCTCAAGTCCAAATCTTACACAACTTTTAGAGAACATTGAACTCTCATCTGCAGCCATACAGTTTTAGTTTTCTCTTGTTTTAGTTTTTTGTACCCAGTAATAGTAGTTTCCCCCATGGCGGAGCATTTCCACCTGAACACCCCTCTCCTGGAGAGTGTGGGCATGTCCAAGAGGCTGGGAACTACAGTGTATTTGAAGATGGAGAATTCACAGCCCTCTGGTTCCTTCAAGGTCCGAGGGATTGGACATCTCTGTCAGCAGGTGGGAACCCTGAACCCCGAAAAGCCTTTCCAGAGTCTCCATGCCAGTCGATGACTGTTTGATGTCTCATTGCAGCTCGCTGGACAATCCAAAGGAGTTGTGTGCGCTTCAGGTGCCAATCTGCACTATTGCAGTATGCATATTCCCTTTGTTTTATAATTGTGTTGTTATCAATTGTGCTGTTCTCCCAGGTGGAAATGCAGGTATGGCTGCTGCCTACGTAGCCAGAAAGATGGGGGTACCAGCCACTGTCGTAGTCCCCTCCTCCTCTCCACAGCTGGTGGTCCAGAGACTCCAGGACGAGGGGGCTGCTGTAAAGATTGTAGGGAAGGTGAAGTATAACATCATGGTTATGGGTCAATGACGAATAAGCATTTTCAACAGGTCAATTTTAAAATAATAAAAAAAAGAATCTATTGCAGTAGTTCAAACATTAAGGATGTTGTGTACACATAAATTCATATAAAAATTTTAAATTAAGTGATTTCAGAGTTTTTTGTCAAGATGAATTGGCACTAGGGTTGCAAAGGGGTGGAAAATTTCCGGTACATTTCCGGAAACTTTCCGGAAACTTTCCATGGGAAGTTAAGCTGGGGAATTTTGGAAATATTCCAAATTGGAAACTTTCCATGGGAATTTATGGGAATTATTGGGAATTTATGGGAATTAACTGGAAATTGGGGGTAATTTAAACAAACTGTATCATATCCAAACATAAATGTAAATATTTATTTTGTCATAAGCAGATATCCATGCAAGATAATACAAAAACATGACATTTCAACAGATTTATTTGAGTGGAACTTTAGTTTTTATTCTTGTATGAACAATTATTTTAATGAACAACAAAAACATGAATGTTGACACTAGCCTTAAAATGGTCATGTGCTGCAACCATGATTCATATTAAAATAAATCAATTTTTCAGTTTTCAGTATTATACAAAAATGGTTGTTTTTTTAATGTTCGCGCCACATTCATAAAATGGACATCAGTCAAACTTTGTTTGTATATAATGATGGAAATATAAATACAAATGTGTATAAATCTTATACACTACAAGACATTTCGTAAATCATGCCAGATAGGGCAGAAGATTGATTTAAAACCATTTAGAGTGATTTCAAAAAAAGTTTTCAAAACAAGAGTCATGGTCGGACGGTCGCACCACATGACATTTTGACGCTTAAAACAACAACAAAATCCCACATAACTAGTATTTTTTTGTGTAATTCAAGTGAGTCCATATGTGGGACAGGTAGTTCATATATATGGTATTTTTTATCCACTTAAACCTTTTTTGAATTGAAAAAAATCTGTTTTTCAGAAAAAATAGGCATCACGTCATTGACCCTTATACATGTTATCATGCCACAGATGTCCCTTAAGAGGAGCAAACTGATCAGAACCTGTTTCTCCTCAGGTTTGGGACGATGCAAATGCAGAGGCGCTGAGGCTGGCAGACAGTGAAGGGCTCACGTTTGTGCCGCCCTTTGATCATCCCTTGCTTTGGTTGAAATACTTTTTATTTCTGAAAACTTGTTAACTATTGTATTCTGTAATAATAAGTCCTGAATTTCCCCTCTGGGGATCAATAAAGTACGGTGGCCAACAAGGGCCATAGGCACTGCAACGGCCTAATAAGTCTCAGTTAAGGAAAACGGCTTCAAGTACAGAAACGATTCAAATTCACAAACTCAAAACGAGGTACAAAAAGAGGAACGTGGTGCAAATGAAAAAACGTACTGCAAAAAACAAAGACAAATGCACCATCATCAAATGTGCTGCAAATAGAGAAACGATGCAAAGCACAAAACGATATAAAACAAGAAACCATCTTCAAAAGAAAAACGCTTCATAACCAGTTACCAAACCTGCAGGGGGCGCTCTCAGCGTAACAGCTCAATGGACAGACGGGATGTAGAGAGAGACCGAACAGCTGACTGAAGTGTTTACATCCATGGTTTAAACATACAGCGGGAACGGTAATGTGATATAATGTGGTTTATATCACTGTACAACACTGTACATTACGAGACGTTTCTTTATTATATTTTAACGTTACAGTCAGCTGTTCGGTCGTTTTGTGCTTTGCATCGTTTCTCTATTTGCAGCGCGTTTGATGATGCTGCATTTGTCTTTGTTTTTTGCAGCACGTTTTTTCATTTGCACCAAGTTCCTTTTTTTGTACCTCGTTTTGAGTTTGTGAATTTGAATCGTTTCTGTACTTGAAGCCGTTTTCCTTAACTAAGACGCATTAGGCCGTTGCAGTGCGTTTGGCCCTTGTCGCCCACCATAATAAAGGACTATCTTATCTTATCTTAATGAATTATTGGTGCATGTGTCTCCATGCCAACCTCAGGCAAGGCCACGCCACTATGATGGCGGAGGTTGCGGCCTCCCTGGGAGCCGGTGAGAAGCCCGGAGCTGTGCTGCTGTCGGTGGGTGGAGGAGGCCTCCTGTGTGGGGTCATCCAGGGCCTGAAAGACGTGGGCTGGATGGACGTACCCGTCGTTGCCATGGAGACGGTGGGGGCAGACTGCTTCAACGCAGCGATCAAGGCGGGAAAGATGGTCACGTTGCCTGACATCACCAGGTCGGAAGTTACAAGAGTCTGAATATTCCCCACAGTCACGTTCACGTCTTTTAATAACCTCCGATCTGTTGTCCTGACGCCTCCCAGTGAAGCCAAATGTCTCGGAGCAAAGACGGTGTGCAAGCAAGCCTTTGAATACAGCCAGCGCAGCGACCTGACGGTCATCTCTGAGCTGGTGACCGACCGCCAGGCTCTGCAGGCCATCCAAACATTCCTGGGTCAGTGTGTTTGCCTCCTTCAAACAGCAGATGCTTCGTGTTGTCTTTGACTAATTGAAGTTTGTTTTTGACTGTGATTTTCTTCACCACTATGCTAGCGACACGTAGACAGTGGACTGTTAGAGACAGTACTGGAGTTGAGGGGGATGAGGGGGGATGGCATCCCCTCTGAAATAAAAACGGTCAAAATCATCCCCCCTGTAAAACTGCCATCGCCCCTTTCCATCCCTTATGTCATTTCATCAATGAATGTGGTTTTACTGCTATTTCAACATTTAGAGTCATCACCAGAAAAATAACTTATTTGACAATTTTCACCTGTTTCAAGTAAATTTTCACTTGAAATAAGTAGGAAAATCTGCCAGTGGGACAAGATTTATCTTCTCATTACAAGCAAAAAAAATCTTGTTCCACTGGCAGATTTTTCTACTTATTTCAAGTGAAAATCTACTTGAAACATGTGAAAATTGTTGTTTTTTCCAGTGATGAGTCTTGTTTTAAGTGTAATGAGATTTTTTTTACTAAAATAAGACATTTTAACTAGAAATAAGACAAATATTCTTGTTAAGATTTTGAGTTTTTGCAGTGATCCATTTTACTTATCCTGTGAAGGACAGAGTCATATTGATAAATTCAGAAAACTGTCTTTTATTGTTGTGTTTTGATGTATTTGATGTAAGCCCAGTGGATATTTAAAGCTTACAGAAGGCTGCATTTAACTGCTGCTATGTCATTCCTGCAGTATTTCTGCAGGCGTTTTGGTCAGTGCAATTATTTGTTATTATATTATTTGTAATCAGCACAAATTATCCACACATATACCACACAGGCTGCAGAGAATAAACCAACTGCAAAGTTTAGACTTGTACCAATTACAGTTTTCTTTGTAAAAGCTGAAATCAGCCACAAATGAGAACATAACAGCTGTGAAAATCTCAGGTTTCTGCCTCTGTGCTCTGCTATTTATATTTTTATCCTCTAAGTCTTTGTTTTCTTAAATACAGCAGGCGAGTGATGCTCCTTTAAGCGCTGGATCACGTTTGTTGTTCTTTCACAGCTTATTTTAACTTTAGTTTGAATAATTCCCGTCTGTGGGTGTTCTGTACTCCTACTGGAAAACTTCCACATCAAAGGCATGTCATTTGTTTGTGAGAGTGCACTTTGGAAAATGGCATTTATTGATGCACAATTGTTCCGTCACTCGTCCCAAATAATTTCTAGATTACAAATACATGGCTAAAGATTAAATCAGCAATAGTTTTCCCTCTAAACTCAAAAGTGCTTTGAGCTAAACTTCTCCTTCTCCTAGAGGCATGTCGTCGACATACACATGTCAGTCAAGTAGTATACTGCAGTTTGAATGCTTCTACTTAGAGAGCTCGGTCCATAGATGAAGATGCGTCTGTCTTGATAAAAAGGTTTTTGAATGTAAAACTTTTGTTCATGCTTTTGCACTAGTTCTGTTATTGTAGTGGAGTCATTTTCATCCCTCTTCCACTGCTGGCGGGTCTAAAACCGTCTGTAAACCAAGTCTGTAACATGATTTCTGATCACGCTACTAATTTTAATAGCAAATAATTCCTCTATGATCTTTGAATTGTGACGTCGATGAATCGGGTTCTTTGCATTATGATGTAAATGTGATGTAAAACATCTAATTTGAAACTTTCCTCAAAGTAATAGCAAAATCTTCAGAAATCCCATAAAGGAAGAGAAGGTATTCATAAATAAGTCGTTTTTGCTTCATGTGGTAACTATTTTTCATAAGATAAAGAGTGACTTTGATAAACTAGTCATGTTGAGATGTGCACTGGACAGGAAGAGCGCAGCAACAATTGTTATACGCATGAAATTGCAGGAAAATACGAGTACAAGTACTTGATTGTCCTTGTGTGCTGATTGTCTTGTAGATGAGGAGCGTGTTTTGGTGGAGATGGCATGTGGCGCTGCGCTGGCGGCTGTTTACAGTGGACTCATACACAGATTACAGGATGAAGGTGAGGCACACTGTCATCTCATGTGTAGTTTATCTGCAGACATAGCAGAAGAAGGTTCTAAGACGAAAACAGGCCGAGAGTTCAGCTCTGCGCCGCTGCTTCTGTTTCAGGCCGCCTGCCGACCCTCTTGCGCCCCCTGCTGGTGATCGTGTGTGGCGGCAGCAGCATCAGCCTGGACCAGCTGACCAGCCTCAAACACAAACTACACACAGAAACCTAAAGCATGTGTGGAACCAGGATGTCTAGTCATGGAAAACATGTTTTACAATAATGTAAAAGGTCAGCTCAAATATAACACCGTAATAGATTTGTCTACAAAACACTTTTAAGTAAACACATCCATACAACACTTTAATTTCCTGGAAATAATTAATCCTTAATATCTTTTTTTAATGATTATACATTTGTTTGAGTTTAGAAATGTATATGAAAAAAGTCAAATAAAATAATGTATAAACAAATATTCGACTTTAGCTCCTAGTTTCTCCACAAGGTGGCGCCACTAATCCATGTTGAAAAATATTTTTCCTTTTCACAGACAGATTCACTACATGGAAGACTATTGTTCAGCCTAAAGATTAAAACTAATAACAATAATGTCTATAATGTCTTCTGTGTTTGTTTTATAATGTCCCTCTGACCACCCGACACCACATAACATTAATAGATCATTTTAGAAATTCACCCAGTAGACCATATTCAGCCTTCAGTGAGGCTGATTGTGTAAAAAAAAGGTAGGGAGAGCAGGATTGTACATACATTGTACATACATAAATGTTTATTCCAGTGTGTCACCACCGGTTGCAAAATAGTCTTAACATTGGCTCGATCCTGCTTCTTCCTGTTTTTTTGACCAATAGTAGAGGAGCTGGACCAAGAAGGGCAGCCCTCCTCATTTGCACAATGAGGCAGAAATGCATAAGGTAAAGTAAAAAGAGGAGACAAGGGATGTAAAAACAAGGAATGCACGTACAGTACAAGGACAAGGAAAAACGAAATATGTCTATTTCTGTGTTTATTATTAATTATGTCAGTTTTGGTCCTCCATAGATGAAATAGTTAATGGGGGAACAAGCTTTAGTTTTCGGTATTTATCTTAAACTGCAGTAACTGGCTGCTGTCTGTGTTTTTGTGTGGATTCATCCATCCAGATATGTAATATATTTCAAATGAACACAATCCAAGTCCACTGCTGAGGTTTTACAAAACTTTTTTTTCTCCAAGATGTTAAATTTAGTGACAGCCTGTTTGTGTTACGTGCAGGAACACGTTACCATGGAAACAGCTCCTCACAGCTTCACACACTGGGCTGCAGAGATTTCATCCAAACAACTTGCAGATAATCATTTGAGTGTTTTCCTCAGCTTACAGATAGTTGCATAAGTCATTAGGTTATAAACCCTGAGCAAAAGCAGATGATTGACGGGAGGGTAACACTTCCCTAACCTACTGGAAATCACTGCATTTGCTTTTGAGGAAGACCTTTAAATGACGTGTGAATCATTAATAAGACACCGAAATGGAGAAAAAGTAACGTCAACATTGTCGTAACTTACGTAAGCTATTTGGCTCTGATGCTATCAGAGGTGGGTAGAGTAGCCAAAAATTGTACTCAAGTAAAAGTACTGTTACTTCAGAATAATATGACTCAAGTAGAAGTAAAAAGTAGTCATCCAAATAATTACTTGGGTAAAAAAAAAAAAAAAGTACTTGGTGAAAAAACTACTCAAGTACTGAGTAACTGTTGAGTAACGTCTGATTTATTTTTTTAACACGACCATTCAAACAGACAAAAGTACAAAATAATCATCTTCAGGCAAATTAAATCAATAAAATAATAAAATAAATTAAAATTAATAAAAAATAGCTTAAATTAAAATAATCTTAAAGTAAATTCAAGTACTTTAATACATAATAAAATAAATAAAATAATAACAGAATAAAAAAATTAATTAAGCACAAGTAGCACAAAATTTCAAGCCTTTGTACTTTTCTTTTTTAACCAGGCAGAAGTAGAACAAGCCCATGAACTCATATAAACTCTGTGTGTGTTTGAGTCTGTGTAAATGTGACAAAACATGCAAAAACAAACATTTTTCCCAAAGAATCACTCAGTGATGTCATGAGATTGACCCGTACGCGGATAAAAGATAAGATAAGATAAGAAATCCTTTAATAGTCCCCCAGAGGGGAAATTTCCAGATTACAGCAGCAAAGTGGATAGTGCAAAACACAAGAGGCATCAATATCACACAATAATAATAATAATAGAAAAACACTATAAACAGTATATACAATAATAATAATAATAATAGAAAAACACTATAAACAGTATATACAATAATAATAATAAGAAGAAGGAGAATAAAAATAGTAATAAAATAAAAAAATACTAGTATACAAAAAGAAAAGCAGATGGATATTTACAGATGATATTACAGAGGATATTTACAATACCAGAGAATGGTATTGCACATTTTTGTTTGTGGTCTACTGTGAGCAGTGCTGGTTGTGTAGTCTCACAGCTGCAGGGAGGAAGGACCTTCTGTAGCGCTCCTTCACACACCTAGGGTGAAGGAGCCTGTCGCTGAAGGAGCTCTCCAGCGCTCTGAAGGTGTCCTTCATGGGGTGGGAGTCCTTCTCCATCATGGATGACAGCTTAGCCATCATCCTCCTCTCTCCCACCATCTGCACTGTGTCCAGAGAGCAGCCCACGACAGAGCCGGCCCTTTTGATTGTTTTGTCCAGCCTCCTTCTGTCTGCAGCTGTGATGTTGCTGCCCCAGCAGACCACGTAACAGCTCAACGTAGCCTAATGTAGCGGAGTAAGAGTAACAGTTTCTTCTTCACAAATCTACTCAAGTAAAAGTAAACAGTATAGTGATTCAAAACTACTCATAAAAGTACAAAATTTCCCAAAACTTACTCAAGTAAATGTAACGGAGTAAAAGTAACTCGTTACTACCCACCTCTGGATGCTATTGACACTTACAACTGTGTCAAGGTAGTTACTGAGCTCTCTGGTCCACGCTGTACACGGACAAAAGAGGAGACTAATGTCACTGTTCGTTCAAGATAAGGCCCAACTTTGACCACCGCTGCTGATGTTATCAGGAGGGTTTTTATCCATGCAACCAGGACCAACATCGCTGAACCCGGAGGAGGACTTGACTCCAGACTGAACAAAACAACAGCTTCCTCTCGACAAAGAGCCCAGGAAGGTTTGGATCAGATAAAACAGATGTTTTACACACGTCTTTCTTTTTTAAAGGTCTTTCTCTGCCGCCGACAGGAATAATAAAACCACAAAGACGCCAGTTCTCATAGATGGATTACTATCATTTGCTGGGTTTTTGATGTTGTACATTTATGTTAATTTGAGGGGATCATAGATTTTACTTTTCTTTAAAACATTTAGATTGAGTCACAGCAACGTGTCTCTTATGGTCAAACCTACTTGAACTGAACACGATTTCCAGTTTTGATTCGAGTACCAAGGCAATGATAACAAGGGGAGGAAATCACTTCAACAGTTACTAATTCCCCTAAAATATCTCTATTTGTCTATTACCTCTGTTTAGATTGTGAATCTTAAATGGCCTTGCCCTTATTTTAGCCTTCCAATGACCCTAGACCATGGAGTAGTTGCACATCTTTGAAGCAGAGAGCTAAATTATAGATAGCATGTGGAAAACACGTGGAGGCGTGAGACTGGAGAGTGAGCTAATAAATAAATAAACCTAATTATAACAGAAATGGCTGCTTGTAGCTTCTTTGCAGCATCACCTGGAGGCTGAAACAACGTTAGAGATTATGAATCCAGTGTGGGAATCCAGGTGCTTTCAGACACATTTGGTGAAGCAGCTACTCAAATAAATAAAAACATAAACAACTAGAAAATTTCAGGAATTTTGATATGGGCATGCCCTACTGCCCATTCGTCCCCTCTTGCTGCTTTGGTTTGGGGCTGTAGTGGTTGTGTTCGGGGTGGTTCTATGTAAGTTTGAGGTGTTTACAGTTGCATTTCATTCATTCCTGTGCTCTCTGCAGGGGGTGTGGTTTAGGGTTGTTAATAAACCTTTGGGGATGGGGCAGTTTGGCATGGTTTTTGACATAAAATTTCCTTAAATCCCAGCTTCATGAAATTTGAATATGTTGAAGTCCACAGCTTGCCGAGTCGGTAAACATTTGTACGATGTCTCTACGATAACCTGTTGCCTAGCAACAAGCGTCCAAAGTCAAACGGAAATAAAAAAAAAAATATGAAAGTTCAATATCGCAAAAACTGTAATAATTGGCAAAATGAGGTTGTACGGTCTGTTTGAAAGTGTTTGAAAGTTTGAACGATGTCTCTACGATAAAGTTCGGCCGAGCAATAAGCGTCCGAATTTTCACCTTTTTTTTTGCTTTTTGGCATCTAGCGTTGCCACGGTAACACTTTTGACTGAAAAAAGTAATGCTCAGCGAGGCACAATGGAGACGCATCCAACAATGTATGCCATGAATGGGTGCACGTTGCGGTTCGGGCCGCATAAGAATAAGAATAAGAAAAGGGAAACCTTTTCTAGATACTATTTTATCATCTTCATTTTTCAGGTTTTTTCGGGCATGTTTTATTTTTGGGGGATTTTCTTTTTCCACATCAGAGCGGGGTCATGCTCTACACCCGCTGGTGCGCAGTGGAACTTTTGCGACTTTAGCTTATTAGCAAAATGCTAGCAACATTGCCCTTTGGGCCATTCTGGACGATTGCAATATGGTCATGCCATTACTTGGCATGCCCATAATTACAGCCACAGAACATGTCAGGAGTTCTGTCTTCACAACATAAAACTGCACACCAACTATCTTCTCTTCCAAGTTCGACTTCTGAATAACTTGACTCTCAAATTAGTTGGGAAGCGCGGCCTGCGTCTAGTCAGGACCGGTTCTTCTGTCTAAACACCTCTTTTAAACTGCCGCTGGTCCCCTAAGAACCCATCAGCGACAGCTGTGATGACTGACTGTGCTCGTGATCCATGTGAGAGAGCATTGACATCATCTTTAAGGCATTAACTAGGTACTGCATCCAGATATTGATTTAATTAACATCAATGAAGAGAGCTCCAACTGGCTGAGGAGTGCAGAAGTACCATGGTACTTTCATTGGCTGTGATATTCAGCGTTATCTAATACATCAAATGTCAACAATAATGTCTGGCCGACATTAAATATTGAAAATAGAATTCTCATGGCTCCGATCAATACTGTATTTGCTATTCAAGGCTCGTCCGTACATATCTGACGGAGGGAAATGTTGAACTCAACGGCTGAAATCCATTTTCACTTATTTGTTTCCTCTAATCTGCTCTGATAATAAAGCTGAGACACAGAAGCCAAAATGTTGAGGACGGTTGTGCAGCTGAAATCCTGAATAAACTGTATTTCTCTGTGTGTTACAGCTTTGGTTCAACATTCAGTAGGTTTTTGGGGGGGTTTCTTATTTGAATGAATGATTTTAAAGGAAACCAGATGATGTAAGTGGCTGTTTTGCAGGCTGGTTCATGCTGTCATCGCCTCACACTGCAAGGTCATGCATGTGGACATGACTGCGTTACAAATCCTGCAAACACATCAGATGTGTGAGTGTCTACACCATCAGGGACATGACTGAACGTTTGTGACATCACAGATGGAAGTCATTGATCTGTCTGCAGCTGCGCTCCCTCATCCGGAGGACACGATCCAGACAGCTGGAAGACAGACGAGCTAGCAGACACATCAGTCCATTTCTGCAACAACAGGAAAGAGCTGCCATGATGAGACCAGCAGTAACCATAAATAAGACAAAATGAACATGAATGGACCTGGAGAGGGAACAGTCCGTGTCTGCTTTTGGGTGTTGGTTAGGGATGGGCGGTATGGAGTAAAAAATGTATCACGATCATTTCTGGCATTTATCCCGATAACGATAAAAATGACGATAAAAAAAATACCAATTCAACTCCACCTTTTGTAACTATAAATCTATCTCGCTCTCAGATCCACCATGTTTGTTACACAAAAACGTCATCAACGGGAATTTATCCTTCTTTCTTTCTTCTTTCTTTCTTTCTTTCTTTCTTTCTTTCTTTCTTTTCTTTCTTTCTTTCTTTCTTTCTTTCTTTCTTTCTTTCTTTCTTTCTTTCTTTCTTTCAGGCTCATTTCCTTCCTTCCTTCCTTCCTTCCTTCCTTCCTTCCTTCCTTCCTTCCTTCCTTCCTTCCTTCCTTCCTTCCTTCCTTCCTTCCTTCCTTCCTTCCTTCTTTTTTCCCTTCCTTCCTTCTTTCCTCCTGCTCTCTCCTTCCTTCTTCCCTTCCTCTTTTCTCCCTTCCTTCCTTCCTTCCTTCCTTCCTTCCTTCCTTCCTTCCTTCCTTCCTTCCTTCCTTCCTTCCTTCCTTCCTTCCTTCCTTCTTTTTTCCCTTCCTTCCTTCCTTCCTTCCTTCCTTCCTTCCTTCCTTCCTTCCTTCCTTCCTTCCTTCCTTCCTTCCTTCCTTCCTTCCTTCCTTCCTTCCTTCCTTCTTTTTTCCCTTCCTTCCTTCTTTCCTCCTGCTCTCTCCTTCCTTCTTCCCTTCCTCTTTTCTCCCTTCCTTCCTTCCTTCCTTCCTTCCTTCCTTCCTTCCTTCCTTCCTTCCTTCCTTCCTTCCTTCCTTCCTTCCTTCCTTCCTTCCTTCCTTCCTTCCTTCCTTCCTTCCTTCCTTCCTTCTTTTTTCCCTTCCTTCCTTCCTTCCTTCCTTCCTTCCTTCCTTCCTTCCTTCCTTCCTTCCTTCCTTCCTTCCTTCCTTCCTTCCTTCCTTCCTTCCTTCCTTCCTTCCTTCCTTCCTTCCTTCCTTCACGTACGTTGTGCGTGGATTTAACGTAGAACCATAAATCAGCTTTACACAAAAACATCATCAACAGGAATTTATCATTTTTACAGCGAGATGACAAATTCTTACCATGGGGAATTTTTTTGACGGTTTATCGTGAACGGTAAAATATCGCCCATTCCTAGTGTTGGTGCATCTACGCATGTATTGTGCGTAAATCTGTTCGTGTTGAGCAAAAAAAAAACATAAGACCTCTAACCTGCATTCAGGACTTCCTAATGTTTTCATGGACAGCAGAATTAGGCAGTGAAGACAGAAAAAGGGACACGTGAGAGTCGGATCCTGCTCTGCATGAGATAACACAGACTGAATGCTCCCTCTGTGACGTCACCCAAAGGTTTTCTGAAGAGTCGGCTTGAAGACTATTTTTGGGGGGGGCTCTGAACAACACCGTATCAGCAGGAGCTAGGGTTGCCACCCGTCCCTTGAAATACGGAATTGTTACATAATTGGGAATTAAAAGTTGCGTTCCGTCTTGAGCCAATACGGACATATATTATGCTCTTATTTATTGATGTCATAATATACAGGTGAACGTAGGAAAATTTGAAAATATTGCAAAACTTAATTCGTAAATTCAACTAAAGGTGAAACAAATATATTATTTCCCACTACATTCAAAGTGAGATATTTCAAGGCTTTATTTGTTATAATTTTGGTGATTATGGCTCACAGTTTATGAAAACCCCAAATAAAAAATCTAAAGAAATTAGAATATTTTATAAAATCAATAAACAATTCAATCACCAAAATTATAACATATATTTCTTTGCATGTAATAAGAGTAGGTAATATATTAGTTTTAAGTTGAATTATTGAAATGAATTAACTTTTACACCATATTCCAATTTTCCGACCTTCACCTGTAGCTATATTATACATCTTGGCTGATGTGGACATAGGAGGCTATTTCAGTTGCTATATGGTTGTCTGTCTGTACAGTCATGCAACTTTAAATTCTAAATCAAAGCATTTTGTTTTTTTCATATAAAATAAACACATTTCTATGCATTTTAGAAGTTTTGGCGCCTGCGCTTCTGAAATCAGGGCGTCCTTTATTTCTATTTCTGAAAGGTGGCAACCCTAGCAGGAGCTGACTCTGCACAACCCTGGATAATCAAAAACAAAGGACACATGGGAGGACTCTGTTAGGTGTCTATTACAGTAACGGCTCAGAAAGCTCAGGTTTACTCTGAGTTGTGGGATGTGGCCGGCAAAGGCCACGTGCTGCTTGGTGGCCTGCGACCCAGGCGTTCTCCCGGGCCTTCTCAGAGCCGTTGGCAGCGGTCTGCTCCTCCCTGCTCACGCAGAGGTGTTGGCAGCATCCTCAGCGTCGCCCCGGGGTCACTTTGACTGGGGAGACATCAGGTGATGCTGAAGCACTTGCCTCCCTCCAAAAGCTAAAACTTCTCAAGCTTTTACTTGACTGTTAGTTACACAGAGCTGGCAAATGAGATCCTACACTGGAGTGGGACTATTTTAACCCTTGTGCTGTCTTTGGGTCAAGGGAGGGTGAAGGGAGAAAAGAAGGA
This sequence comes from Cololabis saira, assembly GCF_033807715.1. Classification (NCBI taxonomy): domain Eukaryota; kingdom Metazoa; phylum Chordata; class Actinopteri; order Beloniformes; family Belonidae; genus Cololabis; species Cololabis saira. The sequence continues at coordinate 29,800,485 of NC_084602.1, forward strand.
ATGAAGGAAGGGAGAAAAGATGGAAGGAAGGAAAGAAGGAAGGAAGTAGGAAAGGGACTAAGGAAGGGAGAAAAGATGGAAGGAAGGGAGAAAGGAAGGAAAGAAGGGAGGGAGGAAAGAAGGAAGTAAGGAAGAAAGTAGAAAAGGGAGGAAGGAAGGAAGGAAGGAAGGAAGGAAGGAAGGAAGGAAGGAAGGAAGGAAGGAAGGAAGGAAGGAAGGAAGGAAGGAAGGAAGTAGAAAAGGGAGGAAAGAGGGGAGAAAAGATGGAAGGAAGGAAGAAAGGAGAAAAGAAGGAAAGAAGGAAGGAAGTAGGAAAGGGAGTAAGGAAGGGAGAAAAGATGGAAGGAAGGGAGAAAGGAAGGAAAGAAGGGAGGGAGGAAAGAAGGAAGTAAGGAAGAAAGTAGAAAAGGGAGGAAGGAAGGAAGGAAGGAAGGAAGGAAGGAAGGAAGGAAGGAAGGAAGGAAGGAAGGAAGGAAGGAAGGAAGGAAGGAAGGAAGGAAGGAAGGAAGGAAGGAAGGAAGGAAGTAGAAAAGGGAGGAAAGAGGGGAGAAAAGATGGAAGGAAGGAAGGAAGTAGGAAAGGGAGTAAGGAAGGGAGAAAAGATGGAAGGAAGGGAGAAAGGAAGGAAAGAAGGGAGGGAGGAAAGAAGGAAGAAAGAAGGAAAGAAGGAAGGAAGTAGAGAAGGAAGGAAGGAAGGAAGGAAGGAAGGAAGGAAGGAAGGAAGGAAGGAAGGAAGGAAGGAAGGAAGGAAGGAAGGAAGGAAGGAAGTAGAAAAGGGGGGAAAGAGGGGAGAAAAGATGGAAGGAAGGAAAGAAGGGAGAAAAGATGGAAGTAAGGAAGGAAAGAAGGAAGGAAGTAGGAAAGGGAGTAAGGAAGGGAGAAAAGATGGAAGGAAGGGAGAAAGGAAGGAAAGAAGGGAGGGAGGAAAGAAGGAAGAAAGAAGGAAAGAAGGAAGGAAGTAGAGAAGGAAGGAAGGAAGGAAGGAAGGAAGGAAGGAAGGAAGGAAGGAAGGAAGGAAGGAAGGAAGGAAGGAAGGAAGGAAGTGGGAAAGAGGGGAGAAAAGATGGAAGGAAGGAAAGAAAGGAGAAAAGAAGGAAAGAAGGAAGGAAGTAGGAAAGGGAGAAAGGAAGGAAAGAAGGGAGGGAAGAAGGAAGGAATGGAGAAAATAAGAAAAGAAGGAAGGAAAAGCAAAGAAGGTAATAAAGGAACAAATGACGAAAGGGAGGTAGGAAGAAAAAGGAGTAAAGGAGGGTAAAAAAGGAAGAAAAGAGGAAAGGAAGGAGAGAGCAGGAGGAAAGAAGGATAGAAGAATTGGGTCATTTTGACCCAAATACACCACAAGGGTTAAACTTCTTTTACGTTTGTAGCGATTGGGAATTAAATTAGTTTTTGTTTTTGTCTTTCTAACGGTATGATGATGCATGTCAGAATCAGCCCTGTTGGATGTTGTGAGAGCACTGGTGTGTGAGGCCCTGAACAGCGCAACAAGACATATTACTTCTAAACTAAGACTAATTATTACATGTCAAGATATAAACTTGTAAGTAACTTGATGTTTGCTGCTTCATTTTTTAAATGTATATGTTTACATATATTTTTTTCAAATTCTAATTACTCAAAATAGAGAATAAATGACTATTGTAGTGCACAGTATATCCACCCTAGATTTTTGGTCAACATCAGCAAATCAGTGCCTCAAAAAAGTAAAACTAAGATGAAAACGAAACTAAAACCAATAATGCGCTTGTTTAACGAGTTAAAACTAAACTAAAATAATGAAATAAACTGAAAAACTATCATTACAATTTTTTTTTTATTCGGAATTGTTATAACTTTATTAACAAGTTGAACATGTGCCCCTGTAAATAAATGTATGATAGTTCTATATGTTCTGGAGCAGTGATGTTCAACTGGTGCGTCAGACTCAAGAGTGGGTCACGGACCCATTTTCAGTGGCTCGCGGGTCTTTTCCTCAAGTCAAGGTGAAGCTCTTTCCGGAGGTTCTTCTCAGTTATTGCTCTTTTTTAATTTCACATTTGTGCACAAAACCACTAAATTCTGTCCAATCTGAGGTTCAAACTCCACCATCATTTCATGAATTAAATTTGAGAAGTGGAGAGTTTTGCCTTGATCTGGGTTGTAGCTTGTCCTGAAGCTGGACCAGCTGAGAACCACTGGTCTAGAGATGTAAAGTTTGCACATTAAATCCCTCAAGCCGTTCAGGATTGAGAACAAAGACGGATGGATCCATAAAATAAATAAATCAAAACAGCTTAAAAGACATTCAAACATTTTGCATTGACCAAACATTAATACACAGTCATACTGAGGAGTATTAGGGCCAGGCAGGAGAAAAATAAAAATAATATTTTAGAGTAGGAAGACTTTTTTTTCATTATGCACTTCAAAAAAAAAGTTGAAATGTTGAGAAAAAAGTCGAAATGTTGAGAAAAAAGTCAAAATTTTGTGAATAAAGTTGAAATGTCGAGAAAAAAGTCGAAATGCCGAGAATAATGTTGAAATACAATTTCGAGAAAAAAGTCGAAATGTTGAGAAAAAAGTCGAAATTTCAACTTTATTCATGAAATTTTGACTTTTTTCTTGAAATTGTATATCAACATTATTCTCGACATTTTGACTTTTTTCTCGACATTTCGACTTTTTCTCAAAGTGCACAATAAAAAAAAAAAATCTTTCCCCTCTCAAAATATTTTTTCTCCTGCATGGCCCTAATACTCTTCCGTACAGTCAGGAACATCTCTAGTAGATTTAAACAAAGTGAAAAAAAACACTTATATTTAATAATTATGATTTGAATAAGCTACACACATGTATACACACATCTATAAATATAATTAGGCTCTACAGTAGAGCATGTGGATATGTCAAGGTTGAATAACAAACATATGGCTTGTATGCCGCTTCAGGTACTCTAACACAGTCATGAACCACAGTGAGCCTCTGAAAGCACCTTATTTTTGCAACAACCCCATAAATGATCACTACTTGAAAACAAATCTGAACGCTTTAGGAACAGAGCTCTTCAGTCACCAAACATCTCCCAGTTTTACGAACCAGCATGTTTGTTCTCTTCATGATACTGTCTATAAATATCTCCGATAGGTGGTTAGTTATGTAATGTCCTGGGGATTTAATCTCATTTGACACCTTAAAGACTGCAGAGGAAGAAATCAGGGAAAACAATGTTTCTGTCTTTCTTACCCCTGACAAATTCAAACTCTGCTCTTGTTTGGATTGAAACGTGCTACAAAACCTTCTTGTGAATGGATTCATAACCCTCGAATGCCAGATGTCTCAGAGACCTCTCTACCACCCCAGGATCAAATAAAAGTACATACAATCACCCAGTGTATTCATGATGATACAAAAATTATTATATCAAAAAACTTGGGAGTGTTTTTAATTTAAATTTATGATAAACACTTAAAATAATAAAATTGTAATAAATAATAAAATGAACTTGCATTTAAAATAATATTTCTTTATCTGAATATTATATTTAACATTCACAATGACTAAATCTGGAGACAATTAATACATAATTCATATGTAAACTAGACAGATATATGTATTCTCCTGCTCATTCCTGTGCACGAATGTATTATAAATACATAAATCTTCGTCTTTGAGTGCAAAATACATTTTGAAAACCTCCAAATTTTCCGTCTGCACGCAGTGTGGCCCTCTCCATACAGTCCTGTTGCAGATGTGGCCCCCGGCCTAATCTAGGTCATCCTGTTGCTGCTCCAGAGACAACATCCGTTGTATTAGACGCTATATAAATAAAGTTGAATTGAATTGAATTGAATTGAATTGAATTAGTTGAAGAATCCTGCTGTAGCCTGTTGTATTCACTTGTGCAACCATTTTTTTTTGAATGTTGTAAAGAGCAAAACGGCATGACCAGGACACCGCGGCAACTTGGTCAGAGAAGGATAACTGGTCATGACTCCCGGGTTCTTTGTGACCTTTGTGAGAGTGCCAGTAGTGGATCTAATATTCATGGTGATATTGAGTCTGGTTGAATGATGGGCAGGGATAACCAGGACTTCAGTCTTAGACAGTTGAAGTTGAAGGTGGTGATCCTTTATCAATGCAGATAGCAGGTCAGAGAGCCCAGCTAAGATCCGTGCAGAGATTTCAGGGTTGTCCGGTGAGATTTGCAGGTTGAGTTGTGTTTTATCTGCATGGCAGTGATATGACAAGCTGGAAATCAAATACTCTGGTGCAGTGAGTAGGGTATATGGCACTGAGAACAGGCCAAAGTACCGAGGCTTGAGGTGATGTAAAGAATGATGAATGATAATGAATTATGTCTTACCTTACCATGCGACTTTAAAGGAACGACCTGTTCGGTAGGAACAGAAACCGAATGCACTGAGCCCGACAAGCCCCAGTTTGAGAGTATAGACATAGTATAGGCAGTATGTTGTGATTGACTGTATCGATGGGCAGTAGAAGGGTCAAGAAGGACAAGCACATAGGGCTGACCCACTGCTCTTTCTGCTCACAGACGGCAGAGTTGTTTCAGTGAAGTGGCCCTTTTGAACCAAGTCTACTATGCCACTTTTGCACTAGTATCGGTTGAGCCCGGCTCCGCTCGGCGCGGTACGGCACGGTTCCACCCGTGTGTTTTCGCATTGCCAGGGGAGAAGCGGGCAGGTTTGGGTGAAGCTGCTGTGACGTACTCGATTGCGCAACCGCTTTGTTCATGTCGCGCTGATGAGAAATCAGCTGGAGCCGGGAGCGGCTGAGAGTAAAACAGCCCGTCTACATCCCTTTTTAAATTTTTTCTCCTCAGCCACCAGGTTTATGAACATCTGCACCTCAGAGTTGGATCACCAAACAGACGTTTTGCGCTTTATAATAAAATCGCTGCGAGCCGCGAGTCGCGAGTCGCCTCGCTCTGACTCCCGCTTCCTGATTCAAACGTCTGACGGCCCCGCCCCCGACCAATCAGAGGCGCAGAGGGTGGTGACGGCCCCGCCCCCCGACCAATCGGTGGCGAGGAGGGTGGTGACGTCAGAAATAGTCCCTTCTCAGCCCGCAAAGAACCTGGCTGAAATGGTTACAGAAAAAAGTATCGACTTGGAGCGGCTTTACACGTGTCAGCCCTAGTGCGAAAGCGCAAAATGGGGCCATAGCGGGTAGAACCGGGGAGAAGTGAGACTAATGCAAAAGCGCCAATAGAGAAAGTTGATTAGTTTGAGTTAGTCCATGAACTGTTTAGAAACTGCTAGTTCCATAATCTTGGAAAAGATGGGAAGCGGGGGAGACTGGCTGACACTTCTCAATCAGAGTGGGGTTGATTGAGGTTTTTTTTGTTTTTGTATGATCATTGCTTGTTTGAAGGAATATGGAAATGTGCTTGTGTCAAGTGAAGAATGTATGTAAGAGTGTATGCTTCTTCTTCTTCTTCTTAGCCTTTATTTGCTATATATAAAACTATGGCTTTGAAGGATCTGTGTCCAGCAGGGAGGCAGGACAACTGCTACCAGTGAGAGGTCTGATACCTCACACTCAGTGAGGGGAGAAAATGAGGAGAGCTTTGCTCTGCTGACTGGGGGAGTAAGTGAGGAGCATGTAGGGAACTTCCACATACTACGTTTACAGGAGCCATACAATCATCAGAAGTTGAATCCATGACCGAAGGTGACAGGTTGGGACCAGCTGGGTCACCAAACTGATTACCGTTGGTAGCTTTTCCTGTTAAAAGGGAAGCCAAGCTCGCAGCTGAGACAGATGGAGGTGGAGGAGCGTTCAGCACCGAGTTGAAAATAGTTTCAGAATATCCGTCATCCTGTCATCGTAAGATGCTGTATTTGCTTCAGTGACTGCAGTAGATAATGAGGTGAGGACTGACAGGATTGGAGGTTTGGAACCACTTCTTCTTGTCTTGCACAACTTATGCATGCTATCAGTCAGCCATGGCCACGGCTGGGTGGAGCATCCGTGTTTGGGGGATAAAGGACTATCCAGGCTAGAGATCAGCACAGGGCTGAGAGTCTCTGTAGCAGCCTCGAGTGAGGAGAATGAGCTAAGGGCGGGCAAGGTGGTGGTAACAATCGAGGTGAAGGGGGACAGGTTACGGAGACTGCACCGGGATGGGACGGCTGGTGTTGGCACCAGAGGGTTACCGGGAGGCAAACACAATAGCTGATGTGTAATGGGGTGACCAGTATGCAATCAGCTTTGCAGTCTTTGGTGACAATCAAGTTGAGATTTTTTTTTTACCTTGACACAGACATTATTGATCCCGAAGGAAATTTGAGGCAAAATTACCATTGGAGGGACAGAAAGTCCTCAGTGTAAGGTTTCTAAGTGGATATTTATGTCACCGAGGACTAGTAGTAAACGGTCAGATGTGTGTATATATATATATATATATATATATATATATATATATATATATTAGTGGTGGGCAAAAAAATTGATATTGCAATATATTGTCTCGCTCTCTGTCGCAATAAATAATCGATAAACTGACGGCAAATATCGATATTTTATTACAACACACATAATGGATTTCCGCGGTTGTCACCGCACTATATGCACCTCAATTTGTCCAGCTGTACAGTGTTTACATTTACAAGCCTAGGAGGCAGTAAGGCACTATGCAAATGCATTTTCTTTGTACATTGTATGAAGTTTTGGCATTGAGTAAATTCATAACTGCAGACGTTTTCCTTTTTATGGGTATTTTTTCTTTTTCAGTCACATATATCGTGATATATCATTGATGACATTTCTTACAATATATCGAATATCGTAGATATCGTGATATTATCGTTATCGTAGGCCACATATCGCCACAGTATTGAATCGTGAGTTACCCGTATTGTCCCACCCCTAATATATATATATATATATATATATATATATATATATATATATATATAAATATATATATCAGAGTGGATTTCCATTTGTCAGGAATCAGTAGTAGCTGTATTTTCACACTTTATCCAGGTTTCAGTGAGTGCCAGGAAGGCTAGTCTTAAGCTGATTGCATGAGCAGCAATGAGGTCGGCTTTGTTAACTAAAGATTCACAGTTCCAGGACCCAACAGAGAAGGACGTGTGCATGGGGGGGGTTCGTCTTAGAGACCTGCGACCAGAGCTTTCTGACACAACAATATCAGTTGTGAGTACTGGTGACAGGTATTGACGGAGAGCACATTTTTCTAGCTGCCGATAGGACAGCTGACCTCGCTGGTGTCCTTGCTCAGTGGACTGTCACAGGTAGATTCGCCTGGTCTCTACCAGAGTTGGTCTTTGCAGGAAGAGGGCAACACACGAGGGCTGGCGGTCCAATGGTGGCAGTTTTATGGCATACGTAGATGCCATCCGTCCCCAGCTCAGTCCCTCTCTGGTTAACAACACAACAACTCTGATCTGGGGACATGATCATGGCCATGTGCCCTCACCTTACCTGAGACTGTCCCCAACAACCGACTAAAACTCAAACACAGAAATCTGTGTATGAGAGTGTTAGGTATAGCAAACAAACAAAAAGAGAGAAATCCCTTATATTGCTTCTGTAATCTCTTTACGCGTCCTGTGAGCTTATACTGAGTATCCATCCATCCACTTCTATACCTGCTTAATCCAACAGGACTAAGTTTTGGAGTACATAGTATATATTTAAGCTCTTATGTACAGGTTACATTACAAGGCCTTTCTAACATGACTAACCTATGTGCTTCTGTTGGTTTATCCCAACGTTCTGTGCCCATACTATTTTAAATGTATGCATATGATCTAAGTCATTTGTTTTTATGACAGAAATATTGATTTACTAAAATTAGAGGATAGAATGAGGGTACAGAGTTATTGTATTATTTTGTCCTAGATGGAGAACATTTGTTCCATTTTTTTTGTTGTGAATCACAAGGCAGCTCTCAGCAGCTGCTGCTGGTATCCATGGCAACATGATGACAGCACAGGACCATAAACCAACTCTCAAAATACATCTTAATGGTTTTTATTATTCTATTATAAAAACAGGATTATGTCAAGAGCTGATGAACATGATTGAAGATTTGATGCAAATCTGGATCAGATCAGAATGGATTTTTTTTAACCATTACGTGTGTTTGTGTTGCATTTATAAGTTCAGGCTCAAAGTGGATCTCCAGCTCACTAAGCTCTTTAAAACATTTTTATTCTTTTTGCCAAAGTAGGAGTCTGCAGCTAAGATGATTAAATGTACAATATAATACAAGTCTAAGCTACACTTCTGATTTAGAAAACACAGCAGAAAGTCCTATTATTTATGATGCGTGCTGCTCCTACATTCATTCTGCATTTCTACATTTAATACCTGACCTTTAAGGTTACAATTTCAATCAGGGAGCATAGATGTACTAGATTCAAAATGTTTGGGAATTCCTAATTCTGTTTAAGGCAGTGCTTTCTCAAGGTTGTGGCGCGACTGCGTCCTGCTCTAGCGTTGAAACTGATATAAGTCACTTCTGTGAGGGATGTCAGTGGGTGGAGTGTGGGAGGAGGAGGAGGAGGTGATTCAGTGGTGACTTCAGACAAGCTGATTTATACACTTAAGTGTTGAATTTTGGAGCGGCGGCCTGTTCTCCGGAACCAGGGCCCTGCTTCTTCTCTTTTACGACCATCAGCAATCAGGAGATGAATAACAGCTCTGGCACTGGGAGGAGTCCTGAGTCATGTCAAAAAAGAAATAAACAGCTGAAGAGAGCCAACAAAGGAAAAATAAAATCAAGATTACATCAGGAACTTTGGAGAAGTTCTGCAGCCTGTGTAAGAATCCCATCATTTCCACAGTCATGCTTTCAGTTAGAAACTTTTAGTAACCCATAATTATGGATTACTAAACTTGCATCTTTATTAAGGGTTAGTGCACATAAATTCATAAAATTAACCTAATTAGCAGAATTTAGCTACATTTTTTTAAACGTAATTACCGGTAATATCATGCTTCATTAGCATTTTATACAGACAAAAAAGAAAGTCCAGAGTGTTCAGAATGTTCATCTAAGTCGTGTGACGAAGGTGCTCTTCGGTGGGAAAAAGGATATCAAAAAAGAAGAAAAATCCAAGGCACTCTTCTGCAAATATAAAAAGCCTTTATTTAAATTGGCTATTTCATGTAGAAAAGATTTAAAAAATGGGTTACAGCCCACGCGTTTCGGCCACAGCCTTCCTCAGGGTGTAACACTCAATGCATTGATTCTCCTTAAATGTATAATATACATATATACAATATTGGACATTATCTGTTGTTTCTCTTGTTTTGTATTTGTCCTCCCACCTGCCCAGGTGTTTTCAAACATCCTATTTATTGTGTTTCTTGGATTTTTCTTCTTTTTTGATAGCATTTTATACAGTTTGGTCGATTTTCATCTTCGCTTATCATGTAAAATGAAGAATAGGATTAATCTGGATAGTTTCATGTCATCAAACGATATCAGCAGATAATATTTACCATAAATAAGCCTGACACGCTATATATCTGCTCTCACCCCCTTGTGTGGTTTATTCCCATCACTTTATCTTATTCATAGGTCAGAAAATCAAGCACACTTAACACACTGCCATCATGTTCAAGTAGCAGGAATGATGGGACTCCTGTTTGTGTGTGTTTTAGGTGAAACGAGGATGGTGGTCCTTCTTCAGCACAGATTTAATCTGTCATAAAAAGGGGACTGATTATACACATATCAGAGAAAAGTGGGTTAATACTGTTGGGAATTGAAAATTAACTAAAAGTCAAAATATTGGTAATAATAACACAGCAGTGACTCAGATAAAGCAGCTGAAGAAAGAAGTTTACCATCATCATTTCTGGTAAAACCACAACGGTACGACAGCAATCATTTGCTTATGGTACTTGTTAATATACCGTGTACTGTTAGATTATACTCCTTAAAGTATGCCATTTGAAACATTGCCTATGTATGCCTAATAACTGGGTCTTAATTAGATTGGAGTCTCTGCTGCTAAAACTCTAGTGTATTATCATTAAAAAGCTTTTAATGTGTTTGCCGCAAGAGATAACAGACTGAACAGCTGTTTATCATAATTTCGTCCACGTATTTAGGTTTTATACAGTTAAATAACAAGCATAATTATTTTAGTTTCATAACCTTTAGCTTAAATTAGCAAAACACTTTTATAGCATAAAAGCTTAATTACCATCTCATTGGGCTCAAATTTGACTTAAGTTAGAAAAAAAGTTTAAAAAAAAAAAAGTCTATGTCAAAGGTAAGGGATAATGTTTTAAATTTAGCATGTGTTGTGGCTGTTTTTAATGAAACTCTGCTGTGATAGATGTACCAGGAGTTCAGAAGCATACAGGATCCATGAAAGTCTATTTTGTTGTAACTCAATAATAATAAATATATTATAATGTAGACAGAAATCAATTAAGGTGGTCATACTATGAAATGCCTATAAAAGTAATATGACTTATTTTAGCCTAGTAAACATTCTCCATGTATGAAACAACCATCAGCTCATCTAAGGATACATATTTGTATATTTCAGCCCCTCTGTTTCAAGCAGGCTAATTAAGCTGATGAATGATGTCTTTGTTCAACTGCACACAAATACAGGAAACATATAATTATCCAAGGTTCATTCACAACAATCCCACACCCTGTTAACTCATGGCCGTGACTTGATTATCTCTAAATTGTTGATTATATGGTTATCCAAGTAAGTTAGTTAGTAAGTGTCACTGTGGGGCTTCATGCATAGAGTCTCGATTTTATTATTATCATCATTATTAAGCAATGACACACTCACTCACATAGTAATAACAGTTATAAATCACTTCAATGTATCTCCCTGAAATAGACATGTCTTGGAAATGTAATGAAATGAATCCAAAGCATTTAAGAGTATATGTTTTGGAGATATATATTGTACATAACATATTATTTAAAGGGGACCTATTATGGCATCTAATACCTATTTTAAAAAGGCCTTGAATGTCTTAAAAACAAGCTTTTGATTGTTTTTGCTAAATAAATTAGAAATTAAGCCTCTGAGCCATGTCTTTATCTTCCCATTCTCTAACCTTATTATCTATGCAGGATTCTGAGTGGGCGGGGCTATGATAATGAGGCTCTGTGCTGATTGGCTGCCTGAATGACGCGATACACCGCTACGAAAAAATGGCGGAAGCTCCGGACGGCGGTGTTAGTTGTTGTTGTTCCGGCCAGAGTTAGTTGTGGCCGTGGTTTCACGCATCGGAGGCCAACCGATGCAAATTGCATTTTGGTTATGTAACGACGGGAGCAGAATCTGAATGGCTCGTAGATCCACATCACACTGGATGGCTCATCCGGGCGGCTGTACAGACACTGCAGAATTTGGTTGCTTTCCTCCTTCTCTGAGTTGGCAGGCTGAGGGGAGACCACTTTATATATGTTAAACCAAGAAAAAACGTGTTTTTCATAATAGGTCCCCTTTAATAATGGGGTCCCATTGTCCAATACTCATTGTTCTTTCAATTAAATATAATAGGTAACACTTTACAATAAGGGTCCCTTAATTAAAGTTAGTTAATGCATTATTAAGCATTAATTAACAGTTTAATAATAGTTAAATAACCATTATTATGTATTACTTAACATTAATTAGCATATTAGTTAATGCATTAATAAACAGTTAATTCATGTCTACTGCTCAGAGTTAATTAATACATTAGTAAGCATTAATGTTAATGCTTAAATGTGTTAATGAATAAACTTCAGTAAAACGTTAATAATGCCCCTAGTAATCATTTCTAATGGTGTTTATTTGGAGTGAATAAGCATTAAGTAACAGCTACCTAATAATCTACTAATCATTCACTGTTTATTTAACTATTATTAACTATTATTTAACTATTATTAAACTGTTAATTAATGCTTAATAATGCATTAACTAACGTTGATTAAGGGACCCTTATTGTAAATTGTTAACATATAATAAAATCTGATCTCTGTCTGAATTTATGGATCCGTGCAATTTTCTTTCTTCCATCTATACTTTTTTGCAAATTCTACATCTGACATTTGAACAGCATTTTCTCCAGACATTGGTGTCTCGGGGACCGTACCATGTCCTGATCCCCCCCCTCCCTCACCTCACAATGGGCTGCTCCCCCTTCTTTACCGCCCACTTTGGTTCGAGCCAAAACAGAACATCATGGCGATTGATGGTAAGTAGGCCAATAACGTCTCTCCGCTGCTTTTAATTAACTCCAGCTGGAAATAATAGGTGACGCGGTTTAACACGGCGTGAGCTTCAAAGTGCTCTGGCTTTTCGGGAGGGTGAATTGATGGCGTCTGGTTTGGCTGGAGTGTGTGAAAGTTGACTGTATTTGTGTGAGAGCGGTGATTTTCCACGGCAGTGTTTGTATCGGTGGTGCTGAAAGGACAGCTCCGCTGCTCAGCACGTGTGTTCTGCTGTTTTTCCTGTCAGATTCAGGGAAAAAACTATTGTTTTCTGGCGTTATTCTAACGAGACTGGCCTTAACGAAGTCTCACTATGTGTTTTCAACTTGGATTAAAGAAAACAAAACTCTGTCTGACTTGGGTTAGCTGTGTAAAGCGTTTGCTGTGCTTTGGACAGACTACATTACACAGAACTCTACATTAAACTCACAGATAAAACATAACGAAATAGTTCTGTCTTTCCTGTTGATTTTCCTTTCTGCAAGGATCTGCTTTTACGTTTCACCTCTGTTTATGTAACTTTGCTGAATTTTTTAATAATGTAGAGGGATGACTGAATTGTACTCTGTCACTATATATTTTGGTTCTTAACTAATGTTGAAAAATAAATCCATGTCAGAATTTTGACTTGTTTGTTCTGCAATGGTTTTAAATATTAATTTTCATTTATATTTTTAACTAGAGCTGGGTATCGATTCAAATGTCAAGAATCGATTCGATTCCGATTCTTAAGATTCAGAATCAATTATCACCATTTGATTTGATCCGATCCAATTCGATTCGATATTGATTTGGGTTAGTGTTGCCTGGATTATATGACTGTAAAATAACTATTGAAATAATAATTTCACAATAATTATTGTGAAATAATTAAGAAATAAATAACTCAAATAGGCATTTCAATATCCATTTAAAGTGCAAAAAAAGAAAGAAATTGCAACAGCTCAAGCAGTAAACAAATTATTTTAGCTTGTCTGATTTATTCTGTCACCAGACACACAGCTTGCCATGAAGCACCCGGCATTTTTCAGGTATTTCATGACAAACCGTGTCCGATAACAGAGAAACCAAACAAGCTATAGTAAATATAGATAATATGAACTTCATTGAACTAATATAACATTTAGAAATTTAAGCTGAAATGTCCAGCATTTTCTCTAAAGAAAAGTTCATTTAGTTCAGGAGTTTTCAAAACTACTGGGACTACTGGAATTAAAGTCCACCAGGCAAAAATGTAATGATGAAAAAAAAAAAAAAAAACAATTTTAATAAGAAAAAAAAAATCGATCTTTAGACATACAAATTGATTTTTAGGAATTAATATGAGAATCGATTTAGAATCAGAAAATCGATTTTTTTCAACACAGGCCTATTTTTAACTTGGTTTTATCCATGTAAAATAATTAAAGCAACCTCTTGTGGTTTCCCACCCCCTCTATGTTGGGGTTGCAACATCAGGACATTTTGTTCTGGATAGTTATTTGTGATTTTGGCACATATGGGGCTTGGGATCTTTCCAGTGACCTTCCAGTTGCAGGCCAACTGGCTCTGTCCAGTGCTCCATAAGCACCCCCTGGTCTTACACCCTTGAAACCTTTTATAACTATACATTTGTCTTGGCAACCAAGCCAATCCTGATCGATCCAATAACTGCAACTTATCAGACTTATGGTTTGCATGCCGTGGCCACCAGCCTTTCTGGGGGATGCTGAGGTGTCCCAAAGGCGAGAGAAATAGTCTCTCCAGTGTGTCTTTCTTGGGTCTGCCCCAGGCCTTTTTCCTGGTTGGAAATACCTGAAATACCTCCGGTGGGAGATATCCAAACCAGATGCCTGAACCGCTTTAACTGGCTTCTCTCCAACTTCCAGTCTCTCCAGAAGACTTTTTACCCTATCTCTAACCGAGGGCTCACAGCACTGTTCAGTAGGGCTGTGCGATTAATCGATTTTAAATCTAAATCGGATTTATTAATCAAGACGATGTTAAAAAAGGGAAAATCGGAAAATCGAAAATCGAAAATTTTCCTTTTTTGCAGCTGGCTTGGAAAATTGTAAATGTTGTCACTTTACTAAACTCAAGGAGGATTTACAGTATCTTTCAATTGCACGTCATTCCCAATTTGTTTGCTATTTTTCTTTAAAAATAAAGATAAAATATTTGAAACAATTTATTCCATTGTCTTTTGTAGGTTTACCAAAAAAATCGAAATCGAAATCGAAAATCGGGTTTTCAGAGAAAAAAATCGGGATTTTATTTTTGTCCAAAATCGCCCAGCCCTACCGTTCAGTAAAGCATGATTAATTGAAAGGTTCCCTTTTGACAGACACTATGCTGCCATTGCCAGACACAGAATTCACAATTTAGTCCACAATTTAGTTCAGCCCTCACCTCATTCAAACTCAACAAACAGCACCATTGAGGCATTTCCAGCACATACGTGTGAGCGAGGGATTGAAATGCCAGCCAGCCCACACGAACAGCAATCTTGGTTTTTTTATCATTACATACACATCTGGACACAAATAGGTGAGGAACGGAACCTAGATCAACCGATAAACAGAGTTTCGCCTTTTGACCCAGCTTTTAGAAGTGCTGATTCTTCTTTGCTGTTTCACATTTAATGTTTCACATTTAACTCCCAACCCCTCAGACATGAAGAGTTTAGCTTGATGACTCCAGCAGGGCCATATTATCATAAAAAAACTGTGATGAAATTTTAAAACCACTGAACTGGACCCCTTTCACCCAGTGATGGAAATAAGACGTTCTGTCCATAAAGGTTATGAACAGAATTGGTGACAAAGGGCAGCCTTGTTGGAGTCCAACTCCCACATGAAACTTATGTAACTTATTATCATCAACGGAGACCAGACTCTCACTCCATTTGGATAGACTAAATAGCCCGTAGCAACAAACCCAGTTTCCTATCCTCCCAGAGTATACCCTGAGGGACACGGTCTTTATAACCGTTCTGTTTATAAGTAATTTGTCTCAGCCTCTAAATATGTTAATAGGTGAGGTCTTCCACAGTCTTATAATATTATAATAGGACATGAGGAATGCAGGACGCCAGAGTTCACCTTCAGAAAACTGCACAACGACCCTGGACCCTTCATTACTGGCTGTAAATTAGGCAAATGCATGTGTGATGAAGTATCTGGGAAAGGTAAACGTTTAAAAGCTTTGATTGATGTGTTTTTGTCTTTCATTGGTGATCCAGAATTTGGCACATGTACAAATCTAGAGCTTGTTTATAGTCTTAATTGGGACTTTTGGTGTTCTCCACTCTGTTCCTCAACAGGTTACAGAAAATTAGGTGTTTCTGAGGTAGAGAAAACTAGTTTTTGTTTTGGTGTTGTTTTGCACATCATCTTAGTGAATCACATGCAAAAGCAATTTGTTAGTGCCACAAATTGTGTATGTTTGAGTTAGGGCTGGGCGATATGGACCAAAAGTCATATCTCGATATTTTCTAGCTAAATGGCGATACTCGATATATATCGATATTTTTTCTGTGCCACAATTGGGGTTTCCCCCAAAGCATTATAGCATAGCATCTCTGTTAGCTTCATTTTTTTCTGAGGCAAACCCTTTAAAAAAACAGTCAGTTTTAATACAAAGCCTCGTGCCAAATGTCACACAGGTACCTTTATTAACAGAGGTCTGCACAATATCAAAATGTATAAAACAAATGAAATAAAAATAAACTGCCTGCATATATAGAATAAAAATGCTTCTTGAATAAAATAAAACAAATATCCCTTTCCTTCATAACAATTACATTAAAATACACTGTGCAATTGACACAATGTAGACAGTAACAGGCAGACTTTTCCACTGAGGTTGACAGTTGTGCAAATAAAAAAACATTTGTGCAAATCTCAAATAAAACCTTCAAGTCAATTTGTCACAAAATAAGCTATATCAAAATAAAAAATAAATAAATAAATTTAAATCAATATAAACGATATTGTCTCGTACCATATCGCGTTTGAAAATATATTGATAAATATTAAAATCTCGATATATCGCCCAGCCCTAGTTTGAGTAAATACACATTGCACACAAGTATTTTAAATTGTATTAATATTTTAACTGAACTAAAATATAAACAATAAAACTAAATCAGAGTCTATATTTGTCATCAAACCCTTAGACTGGCACACTTCGCCCAATTTATAAGCTTATTTAGCTCTGCCCACTGACCTGGCTGCCTCTCTGCATTAGTCAGCAGAGTGCCGTTTCTTAAAAGGCTTTGATCCCGGCAACTTTTGGCAGTGATATATTCCAGCAGAGTTTGTTAGGTTCTGCTGAAATGTATGCAGCAGCTGTGGGGCTGACCTGCAGCGTCCACAGACCGGCCTCCATACGGAGGCTGTCTGTGTGTGTACCTGTGTGTACTTGTTAGGTTCGGTTGGGTAAATATCACAAAGTGTCACGGGGATGAGTCGTCTCAGAATGCTTCCAGCTGATGTTCAGATTGCAACTCGCCACATCAAGGACAGGTACATCTGAAAACATCTTCCTTGCCAACACTTTGAGATGCAAACACATGCAAATCTGCAGGTAACATCTGTTTATTGAATAAGATGTCAGTTATCCTTTCGGTTGCACTTTAAATGTAATAAATATACAGAATACAGTACATGATGAGGAAAAATAAATTCAAGAACATCAATAGTGATTTTAGCTTTCTTTGTATTTCAAAGCTCATACTATACTGCAGAGAGCATTTAGAGACTCTTATAATGACATAAATATCAATCCCAAATGTGATCAAAGTTTTGTTTATAGTTTATTTTGCTAATGCATCTGTAAATCTTCTTGTGAAGTGATCGCTATCAAAGAGTACAGCTTTCAACGCCACATATTTTAGATCTCCTCGATCATTATCTTAATTGAATGTACCCAGCGGGCTGTGTGACAGAACAGAGCTGCCGAAGCTCGCTTTTGTTCAATAATGGAAGTGAAAATGATGAAATACGTTAATCAAAACTGACAGATCCACTCACAACTTTACAGAAAAGCTGTAAAAGAAGTTCCTGCTTTCTTTAGTTTTACACATTTCTGTGTGTTGCTGCTGTTTTTTAAAAGGCCACTCTGTGACATCTTCTGACGGATGAATTGGTCATATCCTGTTTGAGTCTCATTTTCTGAGCAACACATCGCCAGCAGACCTGTTTAGAGTGTGTGTGTCGGTGTGTGTGTGGTCTGTATGAAGCCTTGTTGAATCCTGAGTCCTGAGACCTGAGACTTTGTTGTCATTGCACACGGATACAATGAAAACACGGGAGACACGGGGACTTTTAATTTGTAGAGACATTATCAACCAGCTTTTCTGAGTTCAATTAGTATAACAGAGGTTTTTGTTGCGTTACAAAATAAATATATAGCTTCTGTTTGGCTATGCCCTTTTTGTTTTGGATTTAGATGAGCAGGATAAGAGGTGATAATAGCCAATATGTCCACGGACCATTTGAGCTAATGTGAGCATTGAGGAAGTGCTCATGTGGCAAAGCAATGCATTACTGGGCTGTGTGAAACTGTCTCCTCTGTACCGTAAATTAAATCAAGTGGTTTCCTTGTCACTTGAGAGAAATGACGGCAAAACCGCGAGAAGAGTCTTGATTATTATTGATGATTATATTTAAAGCTCCCCTTTTTAATATTTTAATATGAATACTGGTTGTAGTAACAGGATTTGTCATAGCGACAAACCCTCAGAGACGTATTACTTAACTGCAAACTTCCTCCCAGCCACGGATTTGCATCAGTATTTAATTTTTTTTGTATGTTTTTTTTGTATGCTGGTAGCCTTTATTTGACAGTGAGGATACAGGAAAGCAGGGAGACAGAGGCGGACGAAACACGGCACAGGACCACAGCTACTTGAACCTAGATCAGCTGCAATGAGGACTTGAGACCAATATATAGATCAGTATAAGTCCTTGTTGGAGCTTTAGCACTTTTAGACCAGATATTTTGGTTTTGACCCCGAATGTCGAACATCTCCAAGTATGAACGAACATGTTGTAAACCTTAGCTAATACACTAGCTAAATCAATTTAACAATGCAATAATATACAAATGTTTGTTACGCCTAGGTTTCTACAAAAAATCTTAAAACTATTGTAAGCTTAAAAGCCACATTTTTCCCCTGAATTACAGTTTATAATCACAGCATACAAACTTAGCACACTCCTTAACGCAACTAACGAGAATTAGCAAGACAAAAATGGAAGAATCAGAGAAATACATTTTTTTCTAAATGTGTCTAGTTCATTTTTGTTTCACCTGTGTTACAACCAAAAACGTAATAATGGCCAATAACGTAATCATTTTGCCCATTTCAAATGTAATAAGGCCAATAGTGTAATAATGTGCCAATAATGTAATAAAACTTTTGAGCCAATAACGTAATAACTTTTTGCCGATAATGTAATAAGGCATTACATTATTGGCTGGTTATTACGTTATTGGCCTGGTATTAAAAAATTATTACAAAATTATTACATTATCGGCAAAAAGTTATTACATTATTGACTCAAAAGTTTTATTACATTATTGGCACATTATTACACTATTGGCTTTATTACATTTGAAATGGCCAGAATTATTACATTATTGGCAGTTATTACGTTATTGGCCGTTATTACGTTTTTGGTTGTAACACACCTGTAAACATTTGCTTCGTATCGGGTATTATTGTTCCGTTTTTCTCTGCTTTGGATACTTATACTTTCATTTGCTGATAGTTGGACCCCCATTTTCTAAAGCATGGAACCCATGAATTTACTGAAACCTGTTTCTGCAGCTAATGCTGGTTTTGGTAGTTGATTAATTCATCAGTTGTTTTCCTAAATTGACAATTATAAATTTTTTATGTTATGCCCACCAAGTGATTCGCTGTCTGATTCAAATGTCCATTTATGTGTTACAGAGCAAAGTAAGATTAATGGCTTAAGTCCACATTACATGCTACGGCAACCACGGCGCTGTTTACTTTTATCAATAGACAGTTCCATCAAAAGAGATGGGGGAAAAAGCACTTCCTGCATTGATTGCGGATCCCCGCCCCATAGACTGGAGGAGTCAAGGGCATGCATTGTAAAGCAGGTAAAGAAACACCAGTCGGTTCATCTGACTAGTGTGATTACTTCATCTCTGGTAAGGTTTGAATGAGTGTACAATGCATGAGTAAGGTATGGTTGCACATGTATGTACGTGGAGGAGGTCTTGTAGGCAGTACTCGAGTTGTAAAAAAAAATCAGGGGGGATGGTGGATTTTATCATATGGGGACAGATAATTTGTGCTGATTGCAAATAATATAATATATTACAAATAATAGCAGTGACCAAAACACCTGCAGAAATACTGCAGGAATGACATAGCAGCAGTTAAATGCAGCCTTCTGTAAGCTTTAAATATCCACTGGGCTTACATCAAATACATCAAAACACAACAATAAAAAACAGCTTTCTGAACTTATCAATATAACTCTGTCCTTCACAGGATAAGTAACATGGATCACTGCAAAAACTCAAAATCTAAACAAGAATATTTGTCTTATTTCTGGTTAAAAAGTCTAATTTTAGTAAAAAAATCTCACTTAAAACAAGAAAAAACTGGAAAAAACAACAATTTTCACCTGTTTCAAGTAGATTTTCACTTGAAATAAGTAGAAAAATCTGCCAGTGGAACAAGATTTTTTTGCTTGTAATGAGAAGATAAATCTTGTCCCACTGGCAGATTTTCCTACTTATTTCAAGGGAAAATGTAATTTTCACCAGGTGAAAATGGTCAAATAAATTATTTTTCTGGTGTTATTTTTCTGGTGATGACTCTAAATGTTGAAATAGCAGTAAAACCACATTCATTGATGAAATGACATAATGGATAGAAAGGGGGGATGGCAGTTTAACAGGGGGATGATTTGGACCGTTTTTATTTCATGAGGGGATGCCATCCCCCCTCATCCCCCCTCAACTCCAGTACTGCTTGTAGGGACTTTCACTTGTTGTGTAGTTACAACAGTTCCTTGTGACATTAATTTGCTAACATTGTGGCTAGAAAAAAATACAAAATTTGGAGGAAGGTTGTTGGAATATGAATATGGTGGGAGTCCACATTCAAATTGAGCTTTTAACTTTTACTCTTAATGAAGTGACAGTAAGCAGGATAACACTTTATGTTAGAGTAGAGTCTTGACAGACACTGGCCGTGGTTCAGAACAGATTTATTCAGATGTGTGCATAAGCTGGTGAAATGTTGGAGACAAGGCGAGGGATTTGCTACCCTGAGGGTTGTAGTTTTGTCGTTGATTGGTTCTCTGGTTGACACATAGCCAGTCGAACAACTGGGGAGATGAATCACTAAAAAACAGATGGATTGACTTGGCTCGGATCATTTTCCTTAGAATGCTCGTCCAATTCCTATTTTCACATTAATCACTGTGTACCAGAAGAAAGATAGAGAGAAAAGTTGTGCTGCAATTCACTTTTTTTTTTTTAAAGAACACATTTTGTGCAGAAATGTTTGATATTTTTCATGGGTTTGTTTCTCTCCAGCTATCATTTCCTACACTGATGGCAGGCTAAAGCTATTACCGACTTTGTACAATCAACTGACCCCGAACTGGGCTAATCTGTTTTAAAATAAATCATCCACTGAACTACTTTTGAAAATGTGTTTTCGTTGCCTGAGGTTATGGAAAGTTGTTCAATACAGAAATGTTTTCTTGCTTGGAAACTAAAGCCAGACATTGAGAAATATGGATGCAGAGTGTGAAGGAAACTGTTGCTGGTTAACGTACTTATGGCTCAGCTGTTGGCTAAGCTGGCTAAGCTTTGACGCATACTGTATCCGCCAGGAGTTAATTGGCTCAGCTGGAGCTTATTTTGGAGTGTCTCCCTCGTGCCTCTCACAAAGACGGCACAAACATGTTTCTTACACGTCCTGATTTAGCACTAACCTCCTGCCTGCCAGCTTCAATAAAGAGACTGAATGTTTTAATATAACATGGGTGCTGACAAGAGATGTGTCTGATAAATGAGGTAATATTGTTGCTGATAAGATATAATATAAAGTTAATTTACTCTCCCATATCTTTATGTTTTGGTCACATATCCAGAAATAATAATCATCCTTGTTTGCATTTGCTCTTACCAGGTATTTGACCTCTTACCACATATGGTTGGTGTTGTTGAGGTTAATCATCACAATTTTTATTACCTCTCTCCTCAGACTTTACCAGCTGGCCGGTGTTTTTTTTTTAGTGAAATCTTCAGTCTTCAAGATACACAAATGTGATGAGCGTCCTTTAGTGTCTGATTAATATCACTGATTCACCAACCGGGGCAATAACAGATGCAGACGTCACACACGAACACTGTTCTTAATTATTTCCTTACAAGTCTTCATATGTCTTCATAAGTTTGCTGTATCATCTATCTACTAAAGACTCACAGTCAAGGAATTCTCAGGGTTGTTTGGGTTTTTTTTTGCACTAACTCAATTTTAATAAACTGTAAGTACAACAAAGTACAAAAGTTCTGCAAAATATATTGCAGAAGTCTGGGGTTAGTTTTTACGAAGGAGTATTAGGGCCAAACTAAGACAAAAAAATTGAAATTACGAGAATAAAGTCGTAAAAATATGAGAATAAAGTCGTAAAATTACGAGAATAAAGTCATAATATTACGAGAATAAAGTCGTAATATTTTGAGAATAAAGTCGTAATATTAAATATAATATAAATATATAAATATAACTTCACAAGATGCTCAATATTCCTCATTTTAACACAGGGAGAAGACTGCCCTTTTAAGAGTTCTCTGCCCTGTTAAGAGTTCTCATAAGTTATATTCTCATAATATTACGACTTTATTCTCATAAATTACGACTTTATTATCGTAATATTACGACTTTATTCTCGTAATGTTACGACTTTATTCTCATAAATTACAACTTTATTTTCGTAATATTACGACTTTATTATCGTAAAATAATATTACGACTTTATTCTCGTAATGTTTCGACTTTATTCTCGTAATATTACGACTTTATTCTCATAATATTACGACTTTATTCTCATAATATTACGACTTTATTCTCATAATATTACGACTTTATTCTATTACGACTTTATTCTCGCAACATTATGACTTTATTCTCGTAATTTCCCTTTTTTTTTTCTTAGTTTGGCCCTAATACTCTGTCGTAAGTTTTAGCCTCAAAGCAGGAAGTTAATGTAAATCGTATAACCATCCCAATTTTCAACTACTATATTGCGTATCACATGTTTTCCAAATATCTTGTAGCCCTGATGTGGTTGTTCGCCTACATACTGTACATACATCATTAAAAAGGTTCATATAATACTAATAGATTACATTTATATTGTCAACTGACTACGCCGCATCCAGTGCTGGAGATTTGCAAATGTGGGAAATGTGTTTCAATTACACTTTTGTGCTGAACTGGACTGTTGTCGCGTCTGAAAACCACCTTCACCGTACGAATGTCTGTGATATTCTACAGTTTTTCCCAGATTCTTTGTGTTTCTGTTCCAGGCTTTTCTTTGCAATTTTCAGGTTTCATGCCGTTCTAGTGGTAACAGAAACTCATTAATAGTTAATGCAGCAGTTAGTCTCCACCGAAGTGAAGTCCCCAAATCGTGTTCCAAGAGGCGCCAGTTCAGATCAAACCTTGGATATAGTTTGTGTCGTCCCAAAGTAACGTTAATACAACGTAGAAAATCACTCTTCTTCTTAAAGGTTAAGATTAACTGTCAACTTCAAAATGATAAAACCTAGGTGAGGATAGTGGCACTATGTCAAACTAACCACTTCTGTAACTCAGAACCTTCCTTTCTCTTAGACTTTAGCTTCTGTGGTGTTTAAACAGCTCACCAGTAAGCCATTGAGTCAGTTACTTTATGTGTATTTACACTATAAACATTATACTGGTGACCAGTTCAGGACAATCAGGCTAATTTTGGTCCCAGCTTTTCCCTTCCATCAATCCTACATCCCATCCCCATCACACTGATCATTGTACAGGTTATTTATCAGATCTTCTGTGGTTTGAAGTGTTTTCAGAGTGAATCTGCTGAGAAGAATGTTTGAACCACATTGATCTGAAAAAGTAAATATCCAACATGTGAAATATTTGCAACCAAACATTTTTGTAGGAGGGAATTCCCATGAAGCCATGCTTACCCACACCATGGACTGTTCTATGGAATAGGAATGGGCGATATTTTACCGTTCCCGATAAACCGTCAAAACAATTCCCCACGGTAAGAATTTGTCATCTTGTGGTAAAAAATGATAAATTCCCGTTGATGACGTTTTTGTGTAAAGCTGATTTATGGAAGGAAGGAAGGAAGGAAGGAAGGAAGGAAGGAAGGAAGGAAGGAAGGAAGGAAGGAAGGAAGGAAGGAAGGAAGGAAGGAAGGAAGGAAGGAAGGAAGGAAGGAAGGAAGGAAGGAAGGAAGGAAGGAAGGAAGGAAGGAAGGAAGGAAGGAAGGAAAGAAAAATTCCAATTGATGACGTTTAGTAGCATTTAGTATTCTTTTAGAGCAGTGTTTTTAGATTTATAGTTACAAAAGTGGAGTTGAATTGGGTTTTTTTTTTATCGTCATTTTTATCGTTTTCGGGATAAATGCCAGAAATTATTGTGGTAATTTTTTTAGTCCATACCGCCTATCCCTACTATGGAACCATTCATGATCTATAATCTAATGATATGATGTATCTATCAATGGTCAAGAAGATCTTCTGGTGGTTTTTCATGCTTCCTCATTTTTATTAAATGGTTGATTGATTTCCTTTCGCTAACAGTTTCCCCAGTTTCTTAATGCACCGTTTGGGTTGGTATAGGCAAGAAAGAAAACTGACAGCATGGAACAGTCATGAATATAAATAAACCTCTTGTAATTACCTCTAAAAGAATGAAAAACATTAGTAAGGACTCTCTTTTTAGTGTGTGATTTACTGTCTAGGTCAAGGGTCGGCAACCTGCGGCTCTAGAGCCGCATGAGGCTCTTTAGCGCCGCCCTAGTGGCTCCCTGGAGATTTTTTTAAAAATGTTTCACCTTTTCTTTTCTTCTTTTTTCTTTTTTCCTATTTTTCTTCTTTTCTTTTTTTCTTCTCTTTTTCTTTTTTCCTTTGTTTTCTTCTTTTCCCTTTTTTCTCTTTTTCTTTTCCTTTTTTTCTTTTTCTTTTTTTTCTTTATCTTCTTTTTCCTTTTTTATTTTTTCTTCTTTTTTTCCTTTTTTTCTCTTTTTTTCTTCCTTTTTCCTTTCCTTTTTAATCTTACATTTCAACTTTTTTCTCAACATTTCGACTTTTTTCTCTAGAAGGTACTTCAATATTAATCTTGACATTTCAACATTTTCTCAAAATTTTGACTTTTTTCTCAACATTTCGACTTTTTTATCGAAGTGCATAATGAAAAAAAAACTTCCCCCAGTCATAACTAATATAGATACATGCAGCATGTGTTGCCTTCATTCTAAGGCTTATACAAGACTTAGACCGTTAGTTTTTTGTGTTTTTGGTCCAATATGGCTCTTTCAACATTTTGGGTTGCCGACCCCTGGTCTAGGTTATACCTTGGTACTCCACACTCTATATGAATAAAAGGGGGATTTGTTTACTTTTTTTGTCATGCATGCAGTCGCTCATATTTTGGAGATCTGCCTGTACTCACCGCAGTAAACCCATTTACATGAAAACTCTACAACTTGCGAAAAACCTTTCGATAAGCGGCATGTGTGGGTTTACCTTATAAAAGCAGCTCGGTAAGTTTGTGTTCCTTTTGGAACATAATATTCTTCCCCCTGACCTCAAACAGGCCGATATTTCTGCCAGGTTGACTTTATTTCTCAGACCATCCATCTTTCCTGAGTCCAGCTTGTTTCCTCAGCAGCCTGATTACAGGGGACAGCTGGAGGAGATTCTTCACAAAACTGGGACAAAACCTGAAAATGCTGCCAGACTGGTCTCAGACGTCGGGATGAGGGAAAGACTGCAAAGCCCCAGACTTCACCTTGATTTAGTACAAAGAAAACCAGACCTGCTCCCTGGTGACGCTCCGAGAGCGAGACAGTGGGACTCAGGAAACCCACACTCTTTAAACCGATCAAAAGTGGCTCAAGGGGAGTTCAAGGGAACCGTGTGTATTTTTGGAAATTCTTATTATTCATTTTTGATGTTTGTTCTTCAGAAATATTTTCCCATGAATTGATTAGTATTCATATTTGACCGTTTTCAAGATACGGTCTGAAAATGAAATTGAGATGAGTCTCAGAATGAAAATTCTCCCTCATCTGTTCCGTTCTCAGATCTGTGTTGGGATCTGCGGCTGCCTGTGGTGTCATGAATAACCGGTTCTGTAGACGCTATTCAAGAACATGTGAAAGTGAATAGCGCGTGGTGAGTGAAGGAGAAGTGAAAAGAGCATGGTGATCTTCCTCCCACACACAGCTGTGCTATCGATCTGCTGGACAACAGCAACAACGCAGCTCCTCGTTCTCAGACAGTCGAGTCATATCTGGAGGTATTTCTCCCTGAAGCCGCTGTGTCCAAACCTGTCTTCCGCACGTTCACGATTTACGCAGGCTTTGTCCATTTTCCCATGGCAACGAATAACCAACAGATAGATTTTCCTGCACCTCTTTGAGCAGAAATGATTGTCTCATTTCATCAGGATTATAAATATTGCATCAAAAGCACACTTTTCATAAGGAAACCCATTTGATTCAAATTCCATTTTCATAGGATGTTATTAAAAGTAAAACTATATCAGATCAGTGTGTTCTTCTGAATAGTTGTTCAGCTGCAACTGACTGCACAAAGCCAGCAACAAAGGCAATGCAATTGGAAATGTTGGACGTGACCTTTTCAGCAGAGATGACTGAATCAGTGCAGAGTGAAGCATTAACAATACAGTACATCAATTCCCGTCAGGATCAAAGTGCATTAAATTATACAAATCCCATTAATCCATCTGTCCTTCCATTAGCTATACCTGCTTAGTCCTGTGGACGGTTGCGACGGGCTAAAGGACAGCCCAGGTGACACTGGACGAGTGGAGAGCAGTTACACGGCAGCAGTGTTTCACTTCAGCTCCAATTTCACTAAAGTAAGATTTGTGCTCCTACAGTGGGTGGAATATTGTGGAGCTTGTTGTGTGTGATGGATCTCTGTTCTACTGACCACAGCAGACAGATAAAAGACATCCAAAATGGCAATCGAGTGGCATATGAACGCTCGTGAATGGCAGCAAAAACGTGTTAAGTGAGGGTGTTGTTAGTTATTCTGCTGCTATCTTGGTTGTTTTGAATGGACACCCCTCTATGAGTCATTGCATAAAGCCCACATGAATACACCCTATTGTGATTGTACCGGCAGAAATGGCTGTGAAAGGCCCCAGACCCATGTGGCCAGTAGGGCTGGGGATCCATTCAAATGTCAAGAATCGATTCGATTCCGATTCCTAAGATTCAGAATCGATTATCAAGATTTGAATCGATTCGATTCCGATATTGATTTGGGTTAGTGTTATTAAAACTGTTTTTTGAGCTGTTGCATGAATTATATGACTGTAGTTATGCAAAATATTACTACTAGTATTATATTGAGATTAAACAGCAAGTATTGGCAGCTAATGATGCTGTAAAGACCAATCAGCTCCCAGAATGCTGATAGAACTGCTTTCAGAAACATCATGTGGGTCAGAATTACCAAACAGATCCAGGGCAGCAAACAGAGACGGATGAAATCAGTTTTATTTTTTTCCACATTCCATTTTTATTTGTTCCATTTTCTGTCTATTTTGGTTTTTTATTTTTGAGCATTTGGTTTTTATAATTTTTTGCAAATGTAACCCCAAGACAGAATATAAAGTAATGGAATATAGACAATGTATGCAATTATAACCTAACACTTTAATGTTTTCATACTTTTAAACATATTTAAAGGCAAAAACATGGCACCAGTTATTCTCGTGTCCAACAAAACATTCCTTTTTTGGGGATAAACAAAACAATAACCAAAAGTTGAAATGTAATGATGAAAAAAGAAAATACATAAATAAATAAAATTAAAAAAATAAAAATAAAAAAAAAAACCCAAAAAATAAAAATCGATCTTTAGACATATTAATCGATTTTTAGGAATTAATATGAGAATCGATTTAGAATTGGGAAATTGATTTTTTCAACACAGGCCTAGTGGCCAGGCTTACCTGAAAAATCCCAAGGAATGGCAGGACATTTTCTACATTTGTTATTTCGGCTTCTCATTTACTGGTACACATTTTACGTTTCAGATGGCGTAGGTGTGTCAAGTGTAAAGTGCTGGATTGCTTGCTGAATTCACACGTTAGCTCTCCATCAGCTGCCTTTTGACTTGACCTATATGAACAACATGCCATACGGGTGACTCTTTGGTATGGCAGTGGGGTCTCTCATTCTACAAAATAGTGCCGCGGCTTTGAAGACCAAGCTTGTGATTGAAAAACAGCAGAAAAGTCAGATATTGTTTGAAAAAAACAAACAAAACCTATCTTAATTTTCACATATAAATCAGATCTAAGCTTCTAATCCGTCTATCGTACCCTTTTTAACCTGTGTATCCTATAATCCTTAATCTGTTCGTCTTCTGTTTGGTTTTTGGTTATGGTCTTGTCGAAGTGAAAATGTTGCCGTGGTATGAGTGATGATAAAAGGAAGCTTATGAGCGACTAAATGATTAAACCTCATGTGTTTTAGTGCTGTCAAGCCTCTGTATCTCTGTTCAGCAGTGAACAAGTTTCACAAGTGTCCCAGTTGCAAGCAGCCAGAGCGATGAGTTGTAGCAGATCCCAGAGGCAGCAGCAGAGCTGGAGACTGGAGGCCCTCATAAGTGTGACTAATACTTCTAAATTACAGTCACTGACTGCTGGCCTGACTGGTGCAGAGAGATCACGCTGAGCTCTTTGTAAAGGCCCTAGGTATGCATGCCACATTCTACCTCATGATACATTGATGCTCTGGTGGAAGCTCTCTGCTCAACAGAGCTTGAACTGTCATCCATCGGGTCCGACGCACTGAGCTGAAGCTGTTCATATATTTCAGAGTGACAGGGGACCTCGGTGAGGACCAGAGGTGGGTAGTAACGAGTTACATTTACTCCGTTACATTTACTTGAGTACGTTTTGGGAAATTTTTGTATTTTTAGGAGTAGTTTTGAATCACTATACTTTTTATTTTTACTTGAGTAGATTTGTGAAGATGAAACTGTTACTCTTACTCCGCTACATTAGGCTACATTGAGTTTGTTACTTTTCTTTTATCTCTTTTATCCGCGTACGGGTCAATCTCATGACATCACTGAGTGATTCTTTGGGAAAAATGTTTGTTTTTGCATGTTTTGTTACACACTCAAACCCACACACAGAGTTTATATGAGTTCACAGGCTTGTTCTAGTTCTGCCTGCGGAGCCTGGTTAAAAAAGAAAAGTACAAAGGCTTGAAATTTTGTGCTTAATTTATCTTTTTATTCTGTTATTATTTTATTTATTATTTATTAAAGTAGTTGAATTTACTTTAGGATTATTTTAAATTAAGCTATTTTTTATTTTTTTATTAATTCTAATTAATTGTATTATTTATTGATTTAATTTGCCTGAAGATGATTATTTTGTACTTTTGTCTGTTTGAATGGTTTACGGTTACTCAGTACTTGAGTAGTTTTTTCACCATGTACTTTTTTACTTTTACTCAAGTAATTATTTGGATGACTACTTTTTACTTCTACTTGAGTCATATTATTCTGAAGTAACAGTACTTTTACTACAAAAAGTACAATTTTTGGCTCCTCTACCCACCTCTGGTAATGACACGCATTTGAAAAAGTTAGCTCTTTCATCTACAACAGCTTACTTTTAACTCTGGAAAATGCTTTTAAATGCCTTAAATTCTGTGTGTAAAGCTGTTGCATACACTGAAAGGGTTGGTAAAAGTGCTACATTTGTGAAGTATGTATTTGTATTGTATCTTAATGGGTTAGTATTATTAAGAGTAAGAATTAGTTTGCACACTGAAACTCAAGTATCAAATGTTATTGTTGTTGTATGCGGATGATGTCCCGTTATTTGGTCTACCACCGTGCTTCAGGAAATGTGTCTGATATTCTTAACAGAGGTGGAAATGCTGTTAATGTACCACACTATCTGATGTTTACAGTTTCTAGCTGGTTTTGGGTTATTTATTCAACTGGATATTGTACCAACTATAAAGATAGCTCAATGTTTTGTCTAACAGCTTCGTTTTGAGGTCTTAGAATCCTTTTAATATATCAACCTCAGTTTACTTTGATGAGATGCATAACAGCTAAAATGCTAATATTCAAACCCTCAAGGGGTGACTGCTAAACGTGAGCATGTCAGCACTGTTTGAGACTAAATGTGTACATGCTGTTTTTAGCTGCAGCTTGAAGCAGAACAGTTAAGTATCACTAGATTTTTATTCCCGTTTTAATACAGTCTGATCCCTCGGTAAATCCAAATGTGTATTTACTTATTCTTGTTGTGAAGAGTTTTCTGGGATCCTGAGACGCTGCATTCTCTTGACTCCTGAATGTTTTTAGGCAATAATTAAATGAAACAGTGACATGAGGTGTTGGTAACGCAGTGACATTACACATTTACATCTGATATTTTCCTGCGGAAGCCTTTTGAAGTCAGATCGCATGCTGCTAACGTTCACTTTACATCCACATTATAACGAGCCGCTGGGCCGGATGAAGGGTATTTGGGGATCTTATGAAATACAAAACGGTTTTGTTTCAGCCACAGAATTAGAAGAGTTCACAAATGATCTCAAAATGTTGTGGGCTCACCAAATGCCAAATAATTGTCTTCAATATTGAATTGTTCTAGTCTTGAACAGTGCACCTGACATAGTGGATAACCTCTACAACAAATACTTATTGTTTTTACTATTTGATAATTAGTCGATAAATAAAAACTGCTTCAACTAACGTCATAGAATTGTACCCCCCACTCTCAGGGACTTCAGTTACTGACATGATGAATCATTTCCCATACAGAATAGCAATCATTTTTGGCTAAAACCTTGTACTGACAAAGGGACATGTGGAACGCTGCGTTAAATCTTTGCCAACACATCCCAACATCCCAAGGATTGTCAGTGAATTAAAGTCTGTGGTGGCCAAATCAAGTGTGAAGATATGGTTTCACTAACCCCCCTATTGCACAATCTGAGCCAGAATAATCCTGTTTCATCTTGGCAAATGCCTGTATCAGGGAAATAAGAAAAGAAAATCTACTGATGGAAAAACCTGTTCATTCACTAAATTTCAGGAAATCAACTAATCTCAGCTCATTTTGGGGGCAGATAATGTTATTCAACATGGACCTGGCCAGCTGGAGTGACCCAAGATCATGGTGCTACTCCCCCAAACACTCTGGACAATCACTTTGTCCCTTTTCTTCCCATCCAACATCAAGAGTCATAAACATGGGCTTTTGTTTTCTCTCCACTGTGTAATCTTTACACTTTCTTGTGAATGTAAGGCTTTTTTAATTAGCATTGCTAATGAGTGATTTTCTTAAGACTACACAGCTCTTTAGTCCCAAGGCTTCTCTCGGCACTGTTTGTGAGGAAATTACTTTCATAATTAAGCATTGCTGTGTGCTTGATTAGATTGAACGAGATATTGATGTGATCTCTGTGAAAAATCATTTCTCTGGTGATCATTTCTTACTTGGAGATGATGGTTTGACATAATACATCCAGGTTTTAGTGAACAGATAACCTACATTTAATGGTGTCAACAATCTCCCTAGTTGTTTGTTTGCTTGATGCACACCCGTAATTTGTTTTTTTTGTAAGGGAGTGATACATTTTCCACAACCACTGGATGTGTCCTCTGACATAATTGTTTAAGCGATGAGGCGCTGTATGAGTTAACTTAAACAGAGATTCTTACCCATTTGCTGACTTAATCCAGGTGGTGATTTTTCTTTTTTGGTCAGCCAGTGTAGCTCATTGCAGCCAAGAATGCAACAAAAATGTAAGTAATCGTGTCCATCGGGGGATCCTTTGATATTATTAATGGATTGTTTAGCTATAGAAACAGAAGAGCTGAATACATTTCCTGTAGAAGTTGTTACATGAACCACACATTTTCTGGCAAATAAGACTATTTTGTATTACCAAAACTTAAGCATCATTACTTTCTAAATAAAGCAACCTACAGTATGGTAAGGTGAGGTATAAAATAATCTGAAAACACTTAGTAATTGCCATTTGTCCATCAATGGCCTGTTCTGGTGGCAATAAACAACAGATCAACATATTTCCGCTGCTTTTTAATTTAAATTTCACACACACTGAACATACAGAGCAGAAGGTTGTACACTCGACACCCAGGTCTGACTGTTACCATCAAGCAGGGCCGCCGCAAGGGGTGTGCGAACTGTGCGACCGCACGGGGCCTCGCACTATGGGCGTTTTTTTTTTTGTTGTTTTTTCCTTTATAAATATCAACAGTCACATTCCATTACAGACGTAAATGTGTACTAGTCTGTGCATATCAATAAATATATGTGCAATGATGCGCGTGTCTGTTGTTCAATACAACTGATCAGACCAAGCGCAAACACAAGGTGCTCTGATCCAGACGGGTGGAGTGTGGAACAAACTGTCACACAATGTCGAGAGAACGAGAGAGAGTTTAATGCCTCTCTGAAAGGCTCGTTTGATAAATTTGTTACAAAAATCACCGATCCGACCTGGTCTCAAGCAGCCGTGGGGCCCCGTGTCGAGGCAAGCCAAATGATGATGAGGCAGGGGAAGGTATCCAATATTTTGCTAATTGGAGAGTTAAAATTGCGCATATAGACACCCGGTCCGATCCGAAAAACCCAAAAATTTCGAAGGCCCCCCCCGGCCATTTCGCACAGGCCCTCGCAAATCTCCCAGACGGCTCCGCCATCAAGTCCATGTCTGAGTCTGCCATTTGTGTTATTCCTACCCTTTACGAAGAGTTTGTCTGGCTGTGTCGTAACTTATTTAAATGTGTTATAGGGATGTTTTGTCGTTTGTTCCCTCCATCACCATGTGGCTCATTGAAATTGCGCTGTCTTTCCAGGTGGAGAGCGTAACTGTGGAGTACATGAGCTGATCTGCGTCAGAAAAGGTAGGGCAGATCAGAGCTCTTGGAGGCCGACCTTTGATTCCTGCATTGCACCCCCCCACCCCCCCACCTTCCTCGTCACTATTCATCATTAATCTCTCTTAATCAATTCCACTCTCATTCTCTGTTTCCTGTCTTTAGTGTTGCGGTGCTTTCAGTGTTGTTGTACTGCGTTCTTGTGTTCATTGTGTTTCTAGGGACACATTAAAGAAAAATAGACAGAATGGGAATCTCATGAATTATTAATAGTAATTAGGTTTGATCATTATTTTACAACATCCATCCTGACTTCAGTTTCAGATGCGGAGCACTTCTTAGCATTGCCTGCTCGACTGGATTTGTGACATCATAAGTTCGATTCAGTTCACTTTAATGTCATCTCAAGGCAGTTAAAGAAAACAATTTAACTCCAAATTAGTAAAATTACAACAACAACAACAACAACAACTAGAAAATTTCACGAAATTTTGATATGGGCATGCCCTACTGCCCATTCGTCCCCTCTCACTGCTTTGGTTTGGGGCTGTAGTGGTTGTTTAAGGTTGTTTTGGTTGTGTCGGAGGTGGTTCTCGCCATGTTTGGGGTTATTAATAATGGCCAATAAACCGAACCAAGGCCTGGATGCACGTTGCGGTTCAGGGCACATTTACGGATGATTTATTCATATTCTCCCCCATAAAAATGCATAGGTTTTGTTGCCATCGTAAGAAGCCCCATAGGATAGAATGGGACAATTTGGCTTCAATATCTCAAAAGTTGTAAACAACAGCCTAATGAAACCTCAGTATGTTGTATTCCACATCGTCCCGAGCCTTTTAACGTTGGATCGATGTCTCTGCGATATCGTGTTGCTGAGCAACAAGTGTCCAAGTTTCCGTTCACTTGAAAATCAGAATAGTTAAATATCTCAAAAAGCGTAATAGCTAACATGATGAGACTAAAATATGTTGTAGTACAACGCGTCCCGGGTTTGTCAATGTTGTAATGATGTCTGTACGATAAACCGCTGCCTAGCAACAAGCTTCCAAAATAAAATTGACTTTTTTTTTTAAATTGAAAGTTAAATATCGCAAAAACTGTAATAAGTAGCATGATGAAGTTGTACGGTCCTTTAGTGCCTATTGGGCCGAGTGTTTGTAAATTTGAACGATGTCTCTACGATAAAGTTTGGCCGAGCAATAAGCGTCCGAATTTTTTGCTTTTTTTTGCTTTTTGGCATCTAGCGTTGCCACGGTAACACTTTTGACTGAGCAAAGTAATGCCCATCGAGGCACGATGGAAACGCATCCAATGATGTATGACATGCATGGGTGCCAGTGCGATTCGGGCCGCATTAACGGACGAAAAAACGTTCGAAATAATAAGAATAAGAAAAGGGAAACCTTTGCTGTATACTAATATATCGCCTTAATTTTCATGTTTTTCCTCGTTTTTTCGGGCGTGTTTTATTTTTTGGGGATTTTTTTTTCCATATCAGAGTGGGGTCATGCTCTACACCCGCTGGTGCGCAGTGGGACTTTTGCTACTTTAGCTTGTTAGCAAAATGCTAGCAACATTGCCCTTTGGGCCATTACGGGCTATATGGTCATGCCACTACTCGGCATGCCCATAATAATAAGCATGAGCGAAGTAAAAAAAAAAGGCTTTTTGACCTAAAAAAAATGTACATGTCCTTGTAAGTGGTTTATATCTATTCAACAGCTGTCAAAATCTATATTTCACAACCTCCACAAGTTAAAGTGTTAAAGAGTTGAAGTCCATGAATGGTGTTTTATTTTGAAAATCCGCTGGCTTCTGTGCCTGACTTCCTGCCGGCTCAATTTGCTGCATGTAGAATAATGTGTCTTAGCTGCTGTGAAGTGCTAAGAGATCATGGGTCCACTACACCAGGGGTTCCCAACCTTTTTTGTGCCAAGGACCAGCAGAAGTATAAACAAAAAGCTCAGGGACCGGTTGACAATTTATGTCAATTTTAATAAACATTTTAGAAAAAAACAATGCATTTTAAAATGCAGGCTATCATCAGCGACGTTAGCTGATGTTGTGGCCTTTAAAACTTGCTTCTGCAAATCTAAGTCACGTTTTTTCCTTCCACTGGTTTGTCTTTGAGAGAAGGATGTTTTGTATTTAAGTGTCTTTGAAGCTTGGATGGCTTCTTTTGCTTCGTTGGCGAGCGTTTCTCCACATAAAATACATAGTGTGTTTGGCGCCTCCAAATCGCCCGTTGCAACAAATCCGTATTTTATATACATAATGTCGTACTTGCGATTAAAGCTTTTGCTTTTCTTTTTGGTAGGATTTTCCACTTGTTCATCACTATTTCTTTTACTCGAACAACTAGTAAAGAAACGGCTCATGGAGGTTTGCTGAGGTCCGCTGATCTCTGCAGCTGACTGAACCTAACCTGCATACAGCACCTGTGCATGGCGCTGTTCAGTCCGGTCGGGTACCAGAACTTATTGTCCGCCAAGCCATGACAGGGCTGCCACTCAAAGAAACACATTTCGACAAGTTTTGGATGAAATTATATGACAAAAAAATGCAAAAATTGTTTTCTTAAATTTAGTATGAGGTTGCTTTAATTATGTGGCAAATGATAATAAACACGAGAAAGATGGGTACTTCAATGAAAAATAGATATTTTATTCAACTTTGCTGCTGTCATTCATGCAGGGAGACACCTAAAACATGCTGGATAGGTCTTTCCAGGACCGGAGTTGGAGACCCCTGTATTATGCTCTTATTTATTCATGTAATAATATACAGGTGGAGGTCGGAAAATTTGAATATATTGCAAAACTTCATTCGTAGTAAATTCAACTTAAGGTGAAACAAATATTATTTCCCACTACATGCAAAGTGAGATATTTCAAGCCTTTGTTATAATTTTGGTGATTATGGCTCACAGTTTATGAAAACTCCAAATAAAAAATCTCAAAAAATTTGAATATATTATGAAATCATTAAACAATTCAATCATCAAAATTATAACAAATAAAGGATTAACACATATTGCTTTGCCTGTAATGAGACTATGTACTGTAATGTACATGTATTACGTGGTCTGATAACCATATCCCGACGAATATTTAGTTCTCTGCGCATTAATGCTGCACCTTCATCAAAAGGACATGCCATGTTCGTGACAATGGACTTCTAAAATACTGACTCTGTTTTTAATGACAGACGGCAGAACTTTGCCAAAACTCGCCTGCTGACTGAATGAATGAGGAAATCAAATGTGCGTGCGGCTCTGAAAGAGGCGGAGACGCAGAGAAACTCGAGGTTCATTGATATAAACCTGGTCCAGGTTAGGTTCAGAGAGTCTGTTACTGCAGTAACTGACCGAGAGCTTAAGTTACCTCTCTTTGTGAAACAGGCTAGAGTTACCTCTTTCTCTGGTTTGAGTTACCTCCCTTTGTGAAACGGAAAACTCAGTTTCCCTCATTTCAGGGTTAACAGACTCAGAGTTTTCACTAAACCTGCTTTGTGAAACGGACCCCTGCTCATCATTGATCAGCATCTGCAGTATTGATCAGTGAGCGCAGTCGTCTGGTGCGGGGAGACGCAAAAAAGAAAAAAAAAAAAAAAAAAAAGCTGCGCTGACACGCGGCTCTGGGCAGAGATTGTATGAGGTGAAGTGAAGTGAGATGCCTCACTCCATTGGGAAAAAACCGTCTGGTGACAATTGCCGACAATTTTGATTATCGCTTTTTGTCGACAACGTCGTTGCAGCCCTAATTATGATCGGAACACAAGCCATTCCACGGCCCGGTAGTAACGGCTCTACGGACCGGTACCGGTCCGGGGACCGGGGGTTGGGAATCACGGCACTACACCATCTCCAATTGAATGTGACGATGTATCACTTCCCATAATTTGTCATGTAGTGGTGTGTACTGGAGGACGCTTCTTAAATGTTTAAGGTTACACCCACATGAGGTATGTCTGGAAGACCTCTCATTCAAATGTTGTTCTGGTGGAAACATCAGTACTGATGCAGCCTTGCAGTGCCACATCGGTTTTAGAGGAGGAAAGTTAGTCAATCCAGAAGGTCAGCATTCTTAAGCCGGGCATACACTGTGCGATATTTTAAATCGTATAAGACTGCCCCATCTCACACTGCACGACTAGATCGCGGAGTTCAAAAGTTCAGAGCCCACGATTTATGTTCTCACACTGTACGAGCCAATGCTCTGATGCGACCCGTCTGCTCACACTATACGATCATAATACTCCCGTCGGACCTCTGTGTACTGGAATTCGAGGCCGGTTTTGGGG
Organism: Cololabis saira; assembly: GCF_033807715.1. Taxonomy (NCBI): domain Eukaryota; kingdom Metazoa; phylum Chordata; class Actinopteri; order Beloniformes; family Belonidae; genus Cololabis; species Cololabis saira. The sequence continues at coordinate 29,837,197 of NC_084602.1, forward strand.
CACGGGTAGGCTGTTCCAAGTACCCAAACGTGCGTCCTGCCCACCTGATCAAAGGTTATGGGGATCCTTTATTTTTTTATAATTATATATATATATTAAAAAAATCCCAAAATATCTATACCGTTTCTGATTGGGTGTGTGCACTGCGCATCATTTTTTGACACAACAAAGAACGCAAACCGCAAAAGTTGTGTCTCGGCGGAGGAACCCGACGTCCCAGCAAAATGAGAAGAGAAAAAAAGAGTTGTTCCGAACAGCAGACAGCGCACACACTAAAGGCTGATTTATGGTTCCGCGTTACACCAACGCAGAGCCTACGGCATAGGGTACGCCCTAAGGCTGATTTATGGTTCCGCGTTAAACCAACGAAGAGCCTACGGCGCAGGGTACGCGGCGACCCGCACCGTACGTGGAAATGCTGTCTTTTTTTGCTATTAAAACATGATTTGTAATGTGAATTTGCAACACTTATACTGCAAATAATAGTTTTTGACGTGACATCAGATATTGCGCATGCTCTCTGCGAAAGGATGAGGCAAATCGGGTCGCAGCACTGCTTCAACTGTGCGATGCCTTCACGAGGAGCGACCAGGATTTCAAACATGCTTGATTTTCTTGCGACCTCACGATTTGTGATCGGGAGCTCGTCGTGAGGTGTTAATCTCTCGTCGTTACCCCACCTATACTGCACGAGCAACGATTGGGTCAAAATCGGGCCCGATCAAAAAAAAGTCGCACGACTGGAAAATTGGCTCAAAACGAGCCGATAATCGCACAGTGTATGCCCGGCTTTAGAAGGCGGTTCAGGAGCCAGGACCCAGCCGTGATGAAATCCCGGGTTATTGCAACGGATAGTACAGACTTCCTGCTGCTTAACTGAGCTCCGTTGTCGACTCGGACTCCTCTGGGCCGACCAGAGCCAGTCAGCATGGTCTATTAGTACACATAACACCGCAACAAAACTGAATTCTAAGTTTCAGTTACTATATACAGTATATCATATATATTATTAAAACAAAATGTTTTCCTTTTTTTTTTTTTGCATGAATTGCACTATTTCCACGTTCCCAGAACTACTGAACTATCCCACATAAATCTGCATAACTACAATAAACTGAGCTGTTTCAGGGACAAACAGAATCAAGTACAATTTTTTTATTTACTATATGACATCAATTTAATCTTTCTGAAAATATTCACCAGACTATTTGGACGTATCTACAGGTTTAAGGGGTGACAGGTATGGGCAGATTCAATAGACATTTGTGATAACTCACCAAGACCGGCTGCTGGAACATGGATGGTGGGGTTGAACGAGACCAGAAATCACAACAACTTGGCACTGAATAAAACACCATGTTCAGTAACAACCGTTAGGATGGCAGCAGGTGGCAGCTCATGGTGTTTCAAATGGGAACCTCCCTCTACTGTCACAATGGGTTCAAAGACCGCACCAAACTCACAACACAGCGGTCATAGCACGCATGCAGACACACGGACCCGCCTGCATTATTTCTGGTTTGTTTTATGACATTTTATGAATAAATATTGAGCGGTCATAGCACGCATGCAGACACACGGACCCGCCTGCATTATTTCTGGTTTGTTTTATGACATTTTATGAATAAATATTGAAAAAACTATATTTTCCTGAATTTGCATTGGCTTTGTTTTGCTCCATGTTCTTATTTCTGTCTGTACAAGTCGGTGATGGGCCATAAAAAAATTAATACATGCTTGTATCCAGAGTCGCCCCATACTCACTGAATCTTTACATCCTATATGATGCACTCCATGTAACAGGATTCACTCAGTCTGGTGGAAAAACACGTTCAAGCCATTTTCACACCAGATGGATTTCTTTTATCATTTTAATTCATTAATTAAGAAACTTATAGAAAATCAGTGGTTTCACTGTCATACTTTGGCTTCCAACAGAAATCCATACGACCAACCCGCCCAAGGTGACCCTCCTGATCAAATAACCTGAACTGGAGATCTTAACACAAATGTACAATTGTTAAATATAAAAGAATGGCTCTTGAAATCGTACTGCTGCTTCTTCAAGCTTGGGGCTAAGCTGTCACAGCAAGCTTTCAAACTGCCCATCACTCATGCTGCAGTATTTCTTAAAGCAAATATGGTTCAGCAGACCAGACTGGATGGGATGTGTCCAGCTCTCCTCTGTTTTTCTTTTTTTTTGTCTTTAAAAGCAACAAGAGCTCAACTCTTCTTCACATTTGTCCCCAGGTGCACAAAAAGGATGACAACAATACTGCTCTTATTATTGTGGATGGCTTGCACTATGACTATGATATGTGTCTATATATATATATATACATACACACAAAATAATAATGCTAACATTGCAGTGGGTTTAATAATATCATAATAATTATGCCAATTATTTAAAATGCTTGATTATATGGTCAAATATACCCTTTGCATAGATAATATTAAAATGACAAATTCTTATACGTTATGTTATGTCTCTAGAGCACAGGTGGGTTGGATGTGGGAAGATCAATTCCTCTGCAGTGACAGGTCATGAATGCAGTGATTTTGATGGCTGAAGCCCACTTGGAATAAAAGTTGTGATGACGAGAAGAAAAAACCTTGAAAACGTTTTCCAAATTAACATGCATGCAGAAAATGTAATCCACATATGAGAAGTACGGTAGCAGTTAATTTAAACCGTCCGTGCCAGCTTTTGAAACCGAGCAAAGCTTCATCTGATTCATGAAAAAAAAAAGGATGATAGAGTTGTCGGATGAGTGGCCCTTTGTCGACGCTAACTGGGTCAGGACAAGACACAATGAGGAAAACATGTTGTCCAGCTCTGCTTTGGAGAGAGTAGACTTTATCTGTTGATACTAATGGTGACCCCTCTTAAAATGTTTTTTTTTGTGTTTTTTTTAAGTCTGCACATTTAGGAATCAGTGACATGATGTCTTATTGCACATCCTGACATTTTTAAACAAACGCAAGTCACAAGTGCATTGTGAGGGTGCTGATGGGGGAACAGCAGCGTACCTTCTGCAACCAGAGTGTTCTGGTTGCAGAAGTGTAAGTGTGCTTTTAACATTTCTTTTATTGCACTTGTTCTAATTATTATTTTTTCAAATGTAATTTATTGATCTTAAATTGTGTGTTTGTGTGTGTGATTCTGCATGTGTGAACAGATTGCGGACACATCGTAGGCGTTGTGCTCTAAAGCAGAGTCTGACAGTGTGGGAGTGTGCATGGGCGCGCTGAGAGTGCTCACGGGCTGCCTGTGGAGTGTGTGGGCGTCCTTGTGCTTTTTGAGGTGGTTTTGTGCTTTCTGACTTTGATAATAGCAACCGTTACCATGCAGACAGATCTAAAAATGAACGTGTAGTGTCAAGAGGAAGTCACTGTTTAGCAACATTAAGTTCCAAATTGCAGAATTTTCTTTGTAACGCGTCATCTTTAAAACCTTCTAATGAACTTTTGAGTCTACAATTGCCAGAGGCTCTTTAAAAACATTTTACTGGGATACACACAACAGAGGAAGCTGCAGGTCTCCAAACAACACTGCTGCAACTCTGCACTGCTGAAGGTTGCCAAAGACCACCACGGCGGTGCTACTCAGAAAATGTTTCCTGGACTGATGAAACAAACGTGTTATTATCCATGAAGAATACTTAGCCCTGTGTGTGGCCTACCAACATCAAATGATCCTCCCAGTGGGGAGGCACGGTGGAGGGAGCATCATGATTTGAGGTTTCACTGTCATCAGGTTCTGGACCACTTGGGATAATCGAATGAGAAATGAATTCCCAAGTGCACCAACATCTTTTACAGTATAGATAGTCATGGGCCAGAACCCCAAATTTCACTTGTCAGCACCACTCAAGGTGACCAAACATACTTGTGATTTTTGAAAAGATCCATGTCTATAGATGATATTCTGGTATGAGAACCCTTCCTGAGTGGCAGCTGTATCATAGTTATCAGCCCATGAAGTGAAAACCCCCTTCCGAAAATTACATTTCAGATGCTGGTGCATATCCTGGTTTAGACTCATTTACAGGATATCTGTCAATGTTTCACAATATTGTCTTTGGTATCATTTTAAAGGGGACCTTCTAAGCATTCATTCAAGCTAAGATGTGAATCTTTCTGACCAACATAGAGGTCACTGCAGCTCTTCAAACTATAAACAACACACATTTGTACACCATTTTTGCCTAAAAGATATACTATCTTTTAGCCCTGTGTCATCTAGGAACAACAGAGACACAAAATAGAAAAACTGGAATACTCACAGGACCATAAGGATTCAGGAAATGTATAATAGAAGAGCATCATTAGGCTCCTATGAAACTATAACAGCCACTAGGTTAATGTCACAAACTGGTCTTTATCATGCAAATACAGGATGATACAGCTGCCACTCAGGAAGGGTTATCATACCAAAATATAATCTATAGACATGGATATTTTCAAAAATTATAAGCAAGTTTTGTGACTTTGAGTGGTACTGATATCTGGTCTGGCCCATGGACTAAAAGTCGTGGTGACTGTCCACCATCGCTGGGTGTTACAGCCGCTCAGGGATCTGGTCTCGAGAAACCGTTCACACCTGCCATCCTACAAAAATGTCTGAGCTGAAGCAGTTCTGTGAAGATGAATTCATCTTGAATGGTCTGATTCAGTGCGTGCTTTAAGACATTGCTACCTCTAGGACTGTGAATGCTTAACACGTGTGCTCAATGAACACCAGAATAATATTTCACATCGTTAGTGTGCTACCCAAGTTAAGAAGTTGCATTTCTCCCTTATCGTGACTTAGGTGAAGATCAGGTTACATTTTATGTCAAATTAAAGCAGAAAACCACACATTCACATACTTTTTCCTGCCACTGTGTGTGATGCTAAATTGAACCGGGATAATTGTGGGATAAAAAACCTCCTGCTATAAATGTTCATATTTTGTGTTCTGTTTCATTAACACATATATCATTTTAATAAAAGCATGACAGTTTTATGAAAATTGGATTCAGCCTTGTGCATAATTTTTTAGGACGGCGTTTCCGTTGGGTAAATGTTGAATATCAAAACGGTCGGCTTAAATAGCCTGCTGTGTTTAGTTCATCCTCCAGCCACAAGGATGACAGTTTGGTTCACAGCCAACAGCAACGTGGTGCTTATTTTTACATGAAGTGAATAAGGAGCTTGAGGTCAGTAAATCTTTACCCGGCCAAGTAAAACAAAGTAAATAACCTCAGAGCTAACGATGCCCCCCAACAACAGATGTCTGCTGTATCAACAAAGACACTCTAATATGACTCCCCATTGGTGAAGTTAATACAAGAGTCACTTTTCGTTTGATTCAATCTCTCTGTATTTTTCTGTGAATTCACTTCTTAAGATGCGATTATGAAACATGCATTTTCTTACTAGTCATCACCATGACGATCTGCCAGATGTTGCTTTAAAGTAAATGATGAGTAGATGTCAGATATCTAACAGCCTCTGGCAGAGTTTTTCTAACTGTGACCAGGTTGCTTCCCCGCATTAATGTTCCGGCCACTTCTTGTGTAACAAAGTCCATTACTGTTTTTAACTCCGGTGAGTCATCAGGCGATCCCACACACATTATCCAAAGGTTAATGTCAGTATTTTAATGGCATCCAGTTGATTTTAGTGAAATAAGTCAAAAGGGAACATGAGCGACAGTGTTAGACGGCGATCACCACGCAGCACCCACACTGTGCTTCAGCACGGGTTATGCAGCATTTCCGGTGGCTTTCATCAGAAAGAATCTCCTTTTTTTGTTGAGGACATGAAGGGATGGCAAAGAAGAGTAAAGCCTGAATGACTTTATGCTGAGATTCAAGCAGATGCTGGGATTTAAGTCAGTATGTCCAAAGTGAAGGGTGAAATTGACCGTGGTTTTCTGGGATTTAATATTCTACTTCATACTGTTTTGTGGCATTTGCTGAATTCTGCAGATGAGGATCCCTCCTGCTCCAGCCATCTTTACTGTGAATATTTCAGTCGACAGAGACGAGCTGCTTCGTGAACAGACAGGCATTCCCTTGGGACACGACACCTCCTGTTCACACGTCTCCATGTGACCAAAACGCTGTAGGCTCCCATCCACCATGCAGGTCGTTACAACCAGACAGAACGGCCTATGAATTTAAACATTTGAGAAAAAAAGAAAAGAAAGGTCAAAGAAAGCATGTTATATTCTTTGTTCTCTTTGAATATCTGAATAAACCTGAATTTTTTCCATGCTGAACTTGATGCTTAAAAGTCTCCCAAGGACTCCCTCATTCATGTTTGATTTAAAGTAAATAACATAATAACAGAGCAGGGTGAATGAACGTGTGGGCAGGGAGCGTCTCCATGGTGCCACTAATGGTTTGGTGCAGTTAATTGTTGCGGGCAGGCATTATATTGAAATTATAGATAACGGTAAGTACATCATTATCAGGGATGACTGGGAAATAAGATGTCATCTGCTTCCAGGCCAAATGAGCACATTATCTTGTGTCTGCGCAGAGGCTGCTGCCGGCTTCGCTCGACCCAAATAGACTTTAACTTCTAGTGACTTTAGTGTCGCACAGCGTCTTTCTTCACAGAAAATAAGCAGTGGTGTGAAGAGCGAACAATGAATTTCCTTTGCACAAATAATCTGTCAAGTCATCCTAAACTATTTTTTTAATCACTTCATCTTAAGGCTGAATTATGCTTCTGCGTCAAAATGACGCCGTGCCTACGGCGTGTGGTTTGAATCGACGCAGAGGACAAGCCGTCACCTGCGCCGTCACTGACGTGCACCTCCTGAAAATTGTAACTACGCGTCGAGGAGACGCCGACCACACGCAGACCGAGAGGGCTGTGATTGGTTCGTTTGAAAGCGAAGCATTTCCGGTTTCCGGTTTGAATCAGTAGTGAACTTCCAGGGCTCTTTTCTTCGTTTATGTGTGATTTTTTTTGTTTTTGTTTTTTGCACAATAGTTGTCCTTATTTCTTTGATTTACTGTGACCGGAAAAAGTCGGATAAACCATTCAGAAAAAGATCGCTAACTAGTGGCCGCGGGGGGTACTGCACCGCGACCAAATGAAGAGACGGAGAAGTCCGAAGGGTTCAGCACGGCGTCACGGCTGCGCCGTGTGCTCTGCGTTGGTGTGATGCAGAAGCATATTTCAGCCTTTACTCATGCCTTTCAATAATTGCAGGAAGGCACAACTAAGAAAAGACTTTGGCAAAAGGTGTTCTGCTTCAGTTAAAGAATCGCACTTTTGGATTTTGGTTGTTGGAGAAATGATAATTCAGTGCTTCTTTAGATGATGATATAATTTTCAAGCCTAAATTGTATTCTTGGTTTTGATGTTCAGTCAGTAGCGGTTTAATTGTATTTTGGCTGCCCAGTCTCACAAAAAGATATTTTAAAATTAAAAGGAAAATATTATGAAAAAAGGGGCTTTTATTTGTTAAGATCTGTTTGAGTGTTTGCAGTGTTTCCAAATACTCAGGTATCCACCTATTTGTCTGTTTTTTTCTGCGTGTTCAGCGCAAACCCAAACCGTCCTGAAGTCTCAAAGTTTGGTTTCCCCATTTCCATTTGAGGATCCATATCTTGTTAAGAAGAAAAAGATTAGGTGCACCTCGCACAAGATGTAACCTGCTGCTGTGAACAGAGCTGTGAAGATATGATAGAAAAGGGAGATTTTATACTGTATTTCCGCAGCTATTTGACCAAAAACTTGTTCAAAGACATTTCATTAAGACCTCAAGAGGTTTTGTCAAGAAATTGACCAAGGGAAATAATAATTCTCATTTGATTATATGTTGTTAACTCGTAAGTAGAAAAGTAACAATAACGTCACAAACATTGGGCAAGATGGATCTCAACCTTGCTTCGTTTTGCATCCTCTGCCATCCTCTCTGTCCTTCTCATGAGCGTTTGTGGCCAGGTTAGATGTGTCCATGATGAATGCATCAAGTGCAGAGCTGGACTGTAATCACATAGTGAGACGTTTTGGAGATATTGATGATGAACATGATGATGTGTCAAGTTGTCTCTCTCGAGGTATTGATTAAGAAAGATGATTATTAAGTCCTGATGGCAGGGTTACAGGGTGCACACCACAATTCATGAATCCGTATCTTCAGTCTGTATGCTTGACATTGGTGCTGCTTGCTCGTGACATTGGGGCTGCTTGTGACATTGGTGCTGCTTTTTCAGTAACCACCTGGATGTGTGCAGTGTTTGAAAATGGATTTTGTATTCATTGTGTTACACTCTGGATTTAAACCTCTTCTGCCACTCTGTGGAAAATGAGAAAATGGTGTTGAATTTCTTCCTTTTCTTTTTTTTTTTTTAAATCCCCAGGTTTGAGCTGCTGTTTTAAAGGGCAGCGTCTGAGCAGCATTGGTAGTTTTGTCCTCACATGATGCAGACTGATGCCTTCCCTCTTAGCTTATAAGAGACAGTTGACAAATATAACACTGTTAAATACATTAGTTCTTATTGAAACGATTACTCATCTTAACAGTTTTTTTCCCAAACGTGAAAATAAAAAGAGAGCTGAATGTCAGATTAATTTCTGAGGCTGTGTGCAGACTAAAAGCAGTCTCATAGTATTGAGGGATGGCAGAAGACAAACCTTTCTGATGGTTGTGAAATGAAATTATCTGTATCTGTAACTATCATCCTCCCCCGAGGCTCCTCCTGACAGCACTTCCATTCAGACAATACAAGGTCACCCGTGTGGTAGAAGGTCGTGCACGTGCATTCACAGGGGAAGAACGCAGCCAGACTTTATTCATCAACAGAGTTAATTCTGGTTGCACAAATCTTGTCTGCATCTGCAATGATGGTTATGTGCGGACCGAACAGAATGTACTGATGTGCGACAGTTCATGTAGCATTTAATGAGATCCGACACGCCTGTGTGTCTGGAATCTGAAGTGATGCTCCACCTGACCCTGTTACTATGGCAACCAACAGGTTGGTTCACTACATAGAGGCAGCCTCACACTGTTTGTCTCTGCTGGACCTTTCACTTTTATAAGGACTAGCATGCTACCTTGTGACACAAACTGCTGTAAATAAATTATTGGATCAGTGAAAAACAATGTATATTAATATTTATATATATATATATATATATATATATATATATATATATATATATATATATATATATGTGTGTGTGTGTTGGAAATCATTAATATACAGTGTGCTATTGGAAATTTGATTTCACTGTAAACTATCATGTTATAATCTTTAATCAAGTGTTCGTTAAGGTTGCAAGCTCAATCGAAACTTACAAATAAGCATATCTTTGCTGATTTTGTACAAAAATCGAAGCACTAAAAACACAAGTAATAATTTCATTATACATTTTTAAAGGGATTTGATGAAGCTAAGTTGATTCAGGTTAAAGCTTTAGATGTTTCAGACCATAGACAGTAGAGTATAAGAAGAGCTGGACAATTGCAAGATTTTCTGGGCTCTTTCCACATTTATTTCCCCTTTTACTTTGCGAATGGGAGAAACGAGCAGGCCTGGAAACCAGTGGAACAACCCCACCTTAATTTGGTTACCGCAAGTTTATTTTAGCTTGCCTAGCTTAACTATGATGGTTATTCAAATTAAAATGAATTTATTCAAAATGTTGTTGCCAAAACAAGTGCTGCCAGAGCTTAACCAAAGTCATGTCCTGCCCCTCATGAATAAAGGCAGGTGGACGGGCAAGGTGTCAGTGGAGCTACGCCACTTTTCCAGCTCTGGTAGCACGTGTTTCAAATGGTGGCTAGTGGTCCAGCTAGTTAACTTGGAAATTTCCTGAAATGATTCGAGGTGAAAGCCAGCTGTTGCACTAGGTAGAAGCTGATGAGACAGAGGCAGTCCAGCTGTTCTCCTCTGGTTAGGCCTGGCCTTCATAGAGCAAAGATAGCTACTTCAGGCTCCTCAAACCCTTCCAGGCCAATGGCCAAACAGTCTCTTAGTACAGTCAACAGCACAATCAGCCATAATTGTCATGGTTGGTCCTCCAGCCTTCAGTGGTTTCCACTCCACTCTCTCCAGCTCACTCCATCTGCCAGCCACGCCCACATAGTTAGCCACACCCACCTCGTCACTCACTCCGTTCACCTGCTCTCCCAGCTGCAGCTCCTCAGCAATCAGGACAGCATAAAAGCTCCACTCTCCTGCACTCTCACTGCCAGATCGTCACTGTGTTTGTAGATGCAAGACCTTCCAGCATTCCCTGTCTTGACCTCCCGTTGCCGACCCTGCCTGTTCCTGGATCCAGCCTTGTCTCCTGCTCTCCGTTGCCTGACCTTTTCTTCCGAACTTGACACTGATTGCTGCCTGATCCTTGTCTTGCATTCCTGCCTGCTCTTCGTCCCTGTTGAGGGTAATAAAGCAAACCAGACAAACTACCACTGTGTGCTCCGTGTGCTGCATTTGGGTCCAAAACCTCACCCCGTAACTAGGGCTGGGCGATATATCGAGGATAGCCGATGTATCTCGGCTTCTACTCTGTGCGATGTACAAAATGACTCTATCGTGCATATTCGAATATAAATTTTCACGCATTTTGCTTTTAGCCGCAGGCATTAAATTACAGGCTTTTCTCGCTCTCTCGTCTCGTCTCTTCTTCTCTGAGACATAAAACAAGCGCACCCTGTTACACATGTCAGTCACGTGCTGTCGTGTGTGCATTATCATTGGTCCTGCAGGTGTCAGCGCTGCTGTCCGGGACCAGCGCTCACTTCCCCGCTTTAACTTTACTTTAACTTTCCCAAACTCGGCCTGTTTGCGCCGTGAGCTCAACCGTGCGGTTGCTACGCGCGGCGGACTCTTTTCAAAGCTAACCGGCTTAGTAAAGACGGGAGGGATGTTTTCTCCTCGCACGAGGCGAACGGCTCTGAGGAGCCACTCAGCGCGACACGCGCAACCAAGCCTTTAGGCTGATTTATGGTCCCGCGTTACACCAACGTAGAGCCTATGGCGTAAGTGCGCATCGCCGCGTGCCTTACGCCGTACCCTACGCCGTAGGTTTTGCGTCGATTTAACGCGGAACCATAATTCAGGCTTTTCTCTTCCATAGCTGAGAAACGTCACCTAGTGTTGCTTAAATGTGGCCACATGAAATCAATCACTATCATTGAAACAAAGTCAAACAACACTATATGACGTCATATTTCTAACAATAAGTGAAAGTGATGCAAAGTAAAGGAGGAGAGGATGAAACATTGCAGTCCCTACACCTACAATTAGTCTTAATATAAAGGTGCTCTAAAAGCCCTCCTGCTCAGAGCAGCTCATCCTGGTAAAACCAGCTCAAACCTGGTCATCCTGGTAAAACCAGGACCAGAACATGTTCTTAGCAGATGTTCTTCAGACGGGGAGTCAGAGATGCAACGTGCACTTTCTATTTTGAAATTACACTTTTTATGTTTGTACCACTCACTGCTTAGTAACTGTTTAATAAATACAGTTTTGGTAAATTTGACTTATTCCCCGTTTTTGCAGGAAAGTTTAAAATGAGCATATATTAATGCAGTATGAACAAAAATGTTTTAATGTAGACATATAGAATCATCATACTGGTGTGAATGTAGGCATCAAAATGTTAATTCAAGGCTAAGGCAAAATATCGAGATATATATCGTGTATCGTGACATGGCCTAAAAATATCGAGATATTAATAAAAGGCCATATCGCCCAGCCCTACCCGTAACAATAATATCTCAGAAATAAAGATGACTACGCTTTTTCGAGTCTTGATTTACAGCTCAGAACTCAAGACGGTGCATGCTAAGCACTAAATAGCTAAAGTAATGTCAGCTATTCATTAGCTTTGCTGGCTATCAATCAAAACATTATTCCCTAATTATGCATACATTTATGGCTTTATACATTTTACCTGATGTGGTACATAAAAACTCTGCCTAGTCATCATTGACGTGAAATATAGTAAATGTCAAAGCCTTGTTAACATGGCAGTCAGTGGAGATTTACTCACCGTTGGAGCCACGGGAATGCAGGTTTCCTCACTTCCGCATTGAACTTAACTCTAAAAAGCAGATGCAGCCTGTTGGGTCAGACAGATCTGGTGTTGTACTGATGTTCTTTTTGTCTTAACGATTCACAGTGAAGTATCAAAGTGTTTTTCCTGCTAAACTCTTGATTTTAATTTAGAAAAAAGCAGGTAAAGGTATAACAGACTGGTTCAGGCAAGAACAACCTGTTTTAGTTAAAGAGGCTGAACTTTGTTCGTATTAAATGCTTTTGAAAAAACATCTGCATTTCTGTGTCCCAGTTTCTCCAGAGGTGCTGGGCTTTCTGACAGCCATTGGGCTCTTCATCATCCTCATGACGCTTCTTTTCTGGTACCTCAACAACAAGTTGGCCCTAGAGAACCCAGAGAGCCTTCAGTGCCTTGATGACTTCAGGAAAAACACCGAGCTCCAAGGTGAGCCATTTATTTATGCTGATTGTTCATTTTTAATTTAAAAAACAATTGTTTTGTAACATAGCCACCAAAAATGTAATATTTTTATCACTGCTTCTTAAAAAAAATGAACAGTTTCCAAAGGCTTTGTTGCTCGTTGTGTCGATCTGAACACCCACTTGTTTTTCAGCCAACTTGGGGCAGCATAGGTCTGACCTCTGCATGCATTTCCTAGTGGCACTGGCCAGGGGATAACAGCCGCTGACAGATGTAGTGCTGTTTTCCTCTCATCTGTCCACAGGGAACCAGAGGTTCTGAGGGTTGGTGGCCCCAGGGAGCCCACAAAGGGACTTGGCTCTTCTTTTTTTTTTTTTTACTACTCAACAGCAGCACAAAAAAAGAGGAAAAGTGCAAACTAACTGAGATCTTTTTTGTTTCTGTCGAGCATTTATACAATTACTGTTTTAATGGACATCAGTGACAACATTTTTTTTATTTTACTTTGATATCATTAAATACTAAACATTTTACGGCATTGTAAAATAAAACTTCCCCTTGTGTTCCCTTGTGTATTTTAAACAATAGCAGTCGACTAACAGAGTATTTTTGTGATGTGTTATGTAATCAATCACTTGGCAAAATATTAAAAAAAAGCAGTTTGGAGAGGTAAAGGAAATGTTTGGGCATAAGGTGCAGCTGTGATTGGAGTGATTTCAAAGCTCTGCTGCCCCCTGCTGGAACTAATACAAAGCTACAGCAGTCTCTGTTGTAAAAGCAAATATTCTGAAAGAGCTGTTTTATTTACAGGTTATTTTCAACATGTTAAAAGTCCTAGCAGAGGGCCTGAATGTAGCAGATATATATTTAGTTCTCTTCAGTATGACAGTCACCACATTGTGGGACATAACTGAAATATAATATAAATTCAAATTTCAGTTTCTAAAGTTTTTATATAGCTCACCAACTATTTCAGCTTAAATCCCTCTTGCAGAAGCGTCGCCACAGTGGATCATAGTCTGCACATGGAATTGATCCGGTGCCCTTCCTGACGCAACCCCACAAGTACAGGGGGAGACAGACATACTTCACACATATGAACAATTTATCAATCAACTTACAGATGGGTCAATGACGAATAAAGATTTTCAACAGGTCAATTTTAAAATAATAAAAAAAGAAAATCTATTGCAGTACATACATTAAGAATGTTGTGTACACATAAATTCATATAAAAATTTTAAATTAAGTGATTTCAGAGTTTATTGTCAAGATGAATTGGCACTAGCCTTAAAAAAGGTCATGTGGTGCAACCATGATTCATATTAAAATAAATTAATTTCCTTAACATCTTGACATCTTTTTTCAGTTTTCAGTATTATACAAAAATGGTTGTTTTTTTAATGGTCGCGCCACATGATATTTCATAAAATGGACGTCATCAGTCAAACTTTGTTTGTATATTATGATGGAAATATAAACACAAATGTGTTGCAATCTTATACACTACAAGACATTTCGGAAATCATGCCAGATAGGGCAGAAGATTGATTTGCAAACATTTAGAGTGATTTCAAAAAACGTTTTCAAAACAAGAGTCATGGTCGGACGGTCGCACCACATGACATTTTGATGCTTAAAACAACAACAAAATCCCAAATAACTAGTATTTTTTGTAAAATTCAAGTGAGTCCATATGTGGGACAGGTAGTTCATATATGTGCTATTTTTTATCCATTTAAACCTTTTTTGAATTGAAAAAAAAAAAATGTTTTTCAGAAAATATAGGCGTCACGTCATTGACCCGCATACATGTTTTTGGACAAGTAAATTATTAGTCTGCTTCAATCAACCAGACAAATAAAGGAGATTCAATTGGTTAGAAAGCATATAGATGGGGCTGGTATTATGATCTAGCTTATCTTCATTTGTTTAGGTCTCAGTTTATAGTCAATTTATGAGCAAAAGCTGAATATACAAAATGTTCCCATTCCTCTGTCAGCGGTTGTCCTCAGAGGTCTGGGAGCTTGAGCTTCCCAGACCTGCGCAGTTTTTTTTCTGTTCCTAAGGCTGCACACTTCCTCGTGCACTTCCTTGTTCTCAGGATCAGCTGAAGCCACTCTCGTAGCTTGGAGAGCTTCTGGAATTTATCAGCCACCACTTTCTCCACCTCTCTTGGAGACACTGCATCTCCCTTGAATTCTTTCCACTCATACACAGTGCAGATATTCCTACACTATTCCTGGTTGGAGTGTATGCTTTCAAGCCAGCATCTTGCATCATACATGCTATTATGTGCTGGATCGTCTCTTAGACATCTGGTGGGGTAGAACCTCGCCTCCATCCTTCTGCCCGTGGGATCCCCAGGTATTTGTAGCTGATATGTTGCCCTCTAGTGGTTCAACCACCTCAGTTATGATCTCTTTAATACCATTCGAGCGCATAGATCCAGCCCAGATGACATACCGGTATCTCTGCTGTGCGTCCTGGTGTTGGGGATCAGTGAGCTCCTGCTCGTTCTTGCCATGCAGCTTAATGTCATCCGTGTAGAGGAGGTGGCTGATGATTGCTCCGCTTCTGAGCTGATATCTGTAGCTACTCTCTGTGAGGATCTTGCTGAGAGGGTTTAGACTCATGCAGAACAGCAGCGAAAAGGGGGGGAAAAGCATCTCATTGGTACAAACCACACTTGATGGTGACTTTTTCAGTTGGGTTGGAGTTGGTTTCAGCTAGCTTCGACTTCTGCTGTGTATCTTCTCAGTCCGGTAGCCTATGACTCTTTTTTTGGCAGATTCCTCAGGAGAGTTTGTGGTACTTCCCTGGCAGTTGTTTTTTCTTTGCACCTTTGAACTGTTTGGACATCTGGTTTACTTCTGTCCATGTGGCCTTGATCTTGGTTTCCAGGCTTCTCTGCTTCTTACTTGTGGTGTTAACCCTTGTGCTGTCTTTGGGTCAAGGGAGGGTGAAGGGAGAAAAGAAGGAAAAAGGAAGTAAGGAAGAAAGGAGGAAAGAAGGAAGGGAGAAATGATGGAAGGAAGGAAAGAAGGGAGAAAAGAAGGAAAGAAGGAAGGAAGTAGGAAAGGGAGGAAGGAAGGGAGAAAAGATGGAAGGAAGGGAGAAAGGAGAAAAGAAGGAAAGAAGGAAGGAAAAGCAAAGAAGGTAATAAAGGAACGAATGACGAAAGGGAGGTAGGAAGAAAAAGCAGTAAAGGAGGGTAAAAAAGGAGGAAAAGAGGAAAGGAAGAAGGAAGGAGAGAGCATGGCAGGAGGAAAGAAGGATAGAAAAATTGGGTCATTTTGACCCAAAGACAGCACAAGGGTTCATCTTGTAGCCAAGCATCTCGAGCATCACTGAGTGAGTGGCACTTCCTCCACATCTTCTAGCAGACTTTCAGGAGGTCCTCTTAGCCTTGGCTAGGGGTCACGTAGGCTCAAGCTTACGATCTTATTTCTCATCTTCTTTTTCTTATTTCGTAAATCATAGAGTCCTTTTTCCTGACGTTGGAACGCTGAGCCAGCCGGTGTTTCTTGGTTAACTTAGATGTTTTGTTTTGAAGTATCCAAAGGTTCAAAGGTTCCACATTGTCTGCCTGCAAATACAGTCTCCATATATCCTCTCCCAGGTCTCCCGTACATAGATGTCTGACATAATACCGCAAAAAAGTCATTCAATGTCTAGGATACATTTATGTGATGTCCACAGAACAAATCAGTATCGATCAGACTTAAATTTGAACCACCAAGTTAGATCTATTAGATCTATTAGATCTATTAGATCAGGGGTCGGCAACCCGCGGCTCTAGAACCGCATGCGACTCTTTAGCGCCGCCCTAGTGGCTCCTGGAGCTTTTTCAAAAAATGTTGACCTTTTTTTTCCTTTTTTTCTCCTTTTTTTCTTCTTTTTTTCCTTTTTTTTCTCTTTTTATTCCTTTTCCCTTTTTTCTCTTTCTTCCTTTTTCCTTTCCATTTTTCTCAACATTTCAACTTTTTTCTCGACATTTCGACTTTTTTCTCGAGAATGTACTTTCAACATTAATCTCGAAATTTCGACTTTTTTCTTGAAAGTTCGACTTTTTTCTTGAAAGTTCGACTTTTTCTCAACATTTTGAGTTTTTTCTGCACAAGTGCATAATGAAAAAAAAAATCTTCCCCCAGTTATAACTAATATAGATACAGTACATGCAGAATGTGTTGCCTTCATTCTAAGGCTTATACAAGACTTAATGTTTTGTGGCTCCAGAAATATTTGTTTTTTGTGTTTTTGATCCAATATGGCTCTTTCAACATTTTGGGTTTGCCGACCCCTGAATTAGATCAATTAGATCTATGTCTGAATAATTCGGACTGGGGGTAAACGTTTTTCCGCTGTCAGGTTTCCTGTGAGATGCAGCTCTGGTGTCGGCAGATGCTGCCGCTTCCCCAGGTTCTACTCACCTCTTGATTCTCTCCTTCCACAGACAAGGCCTACTCAGACCCCGACCTGCAGGGCTCATCCTCAGACAGCGAGGACGAACTGATGGGTCAGTACCAGGAAGCGGTCAGCCGCTCCCAAGGCCTCCGGGGAGGAGCCAAGGCCGCCCCCAACGCCAAACACATGGGAGGTTTCAGCTGGGAGAGCCGGCAGAAGTACAGCCCTCTGACGGCCGACTACGACGGCTACAGCAGCGAGGGCTCGGCCGATGATGGTAGGCCGGGGATTCTTACTTTTGGGTTGGTGGTTTTTTTTGTTGTGGTAATTCAATGATAAGTTGTTCAAAATATACATTCTGACATCTCCCTTTCATCACCACAGTATGCACTAGAAAAATCTGACTCTTCTGCATTTCTACACCTACAAACACAAACGCACCGCACACAGATCCACGCTGTTAATCTGGAGAAGTGATCAAAGCAAAGCTGCTGTTCAGCACACTCTCCGTGGGAGGGTTACGAAACAGTCAGCCGTCTGCACAATCCGCACGGCCACACTTCCTCTTTTTTTTTACCCGTCACATTAATACATTTTCCATCACAGTGCTCCTGTCATTAAGTTTTCATTTAATTTTTCATTAATTGAGGATCGCTGGCGCTGACCTCTTTGCGTCATCTTTCACAGAACCAGACTGGAAGAGTGAGCTCTTGATTAATTTAACATCACAGAAGAAATACATCCTTTAACTGCAAGGGGAGAAAACATGTTCAAGTCTTTCAAATGAAACTAGATTGTTCACTTTCTTATAGATTAGAAGATTTATACCAGTTTCATGCCTAGCTGCTAACCTTACGTAAGCAGAAACTATAGTGATTTAACCCAAAGGGAACAAAATCAGCTTTTTAACACTTAACTTACACTTAACTTAACTTTTAACACTTAATTTGCACACGGACCAACTTGGCATTGTTACTTATACATATGAGACGAATGAGATGTAACCTGTTAATGAATGAGTTCCGAGTTCAAGTTAACTGTTTGTTGTTTTTACGATATTTGATCTAATTAACTGTACATTTAAAGAAAACACTGTTTAAAGACTGTGGATTCACAACAGTATTTGACATTAGTTTATAATAGATGTTCGTCACATATTTCTCATTAAATTAAGACTTAAAGCTGTCAGTCAACGTGTATTATAACTGTATTTCCACTCCGTCATCTAACCAACACCTGTTTCTCTGCTCTGCTTCCATGGGAATGTCTGGAAATGTATTACCTTTTATTTTTACTAACGAAGCTGGGATGATTGACAGGAAGAGATCTCACACACAAGACACAGAGATTTATTCAAGTTTGATATCGAAAGGACATTTAAAAAACACTGAGTCCGTCGGTGTGGAAGACAAATATAAGGAATGGCAGTAAAAAAAAACAAAAAGAAAAGCCTCAGCATCATTGCAAAAGATGTCTCAAGGTTACCGGGTTCGATGCAGGAAAAGCCGAGGATGCAATGTGAAGAAAAACAGAAACACTGAGGTGAGGATAGAAAAACAAACTCAAAAAAGGTGTAAAGCAAAACCAACTGATATACACAAACAAAAAGTTAAAGTAGGGCAAGAACTGACAAATACTGTAAACTCAATACAGTATACAAAAATGAAGCTCATGGATGTTAGCTAAGATTTAACAAGTTTTCTGGGAAGTTCTGTATTTGGTTGAAGACATCTGAGCATCGTCTCTTCCAAACAGGATTCCAGCAAAGCCAGAACTAACTTACTAAGCTAGTTTTACATGATCATTTAAAGCTAATGCTGCAAAATCCTGTAAAACCTTCAGTTATCCTCCTCACACAACCCCGTAAAAGTCCCGTAAAATACAGGGCAGCAGGTGTAAAAGTCCACCGCTGGCATCTCTTCACAGTGTTTTATGGAGGGACATCCTGATACGCGTAGCTCCCTATTATGCATTTGATGATGCATTGTGTGTGAACCATTTTTTGGGTCATGCAAGACTCTTCTAAGGCTACAATTTCTGGCGCAATCCATTTCAAGTGACGTTTCCATGCGCAGCTGAGAAATAGAGAGTACACGGTGTGTTTCTGACCTCATTAGCCCGGGTGCAATGTGCAACACAAGCTTGTTATTCTGCAAAAGCTGTCCTCGTAAATGTTATACGGCCTCTTTCGTCCTCAGTTGTTTAACATTTTTAGTGTGTTAAAGCAAAGTGCAGCTCTGAGATTTCCAGGTAATTCCAGGTAAACAAGCATATTCCTCAACATTAAAGCCAATTTTTGTTAAGCAGACACTTAAAGAGTCAAATCCTGTCACCGTTCCTGTTGTTCAGATTTTTATAGTCATGTTAAAGTAAGAAACCTAAGTTAAAGTAACCAATTACATAACAAATGTGGAAAATGAGTCATTTGAGATATACAAAGTAATAAAGTCATTAAGACAAATTTTCTGTGATTTTACAGATTTCACTTGCAGCAGTTTTACTGCAATAAATCATTATACCGTTCATTATCCCTCTAAAAGTGTGTCTGCGATTTAAACCTTTGAATATGAGATCAAACACAATGAAGAGAAAACAAGAGTTCTAATTTCACACGATTCATTTTAATACAATGTGTGTGTTAAAAAATTGAATATGTATGTAGTTTGTCAAAATGCCTTTGATGTCCAACGAAGGGTTTCAAATGATATATTATTAATGTTTTACCCTCCAATAAGTTTGAGCTTTTGACAACCTGCAACTGGAGTTTTCCCTTGGAAAAGATGATTTCTAAATCAAAATGAAATGATATGTCAGCAGTTAAGTTTGCTAGCAAACCTTAAGTGGGGTAGCTTTAGAATAAAAAAATAAATAAACTAACAAAAGATAAAGAATCCACTGATCAAAAGCGGAAAATTCACAAAGTAGTATTCTGTTGAATCAATGATTGCAAATAAAACACATCTGCTGGAAGCAGTTCAGCCACAGATGGATTATAATGTCCCCATGCAAATAATGCACCAAGTCATATTTTTCTTGAATTTTTCAGAAGAACAACTAATATTTGGTTAAGTTGTTCTTGTTTTCTCCATTTCACAACAATAGAGCCAAGATATACAAGAAAAAGGATTAAAAAAATAATAATAATGAGCTTTGGTAGCATAAATATGTTGGGTTTTTTTTCCTAGGTGCCCCTCTGCGTGGAAATCTGTAGCATTTTTTGAATTCATATCAGGTTTCTGCCAGTCAGGCAATCATCCATGTAGCTTTGCAACAAACAAAACAGGAACAGAAATGTTGGAGTGTTTTCAACAGTGCACATTTAACTTCAGCTGCAAATTGGGGCAGTGGGAGGTCTTGTGTTTTTGCCGTTGAGTGTGTGGGTGATTGTGTGATTCACACCTAAAGGTGTCAAGGATTAAATAGAAAAAAAAAAAAAACTGGCACACCGCGTCTACAATAAAAGAGCTACCAAGGAAACACATCTCAGGAAATGCTGTTATTTCTGCCGCTCCTGTAAAGTCTTGAATCATCAGATGATGATTACTTGTTATTCAGAACGCAGTAATTGGATCTGTGACCAGCAGTGGAAACGAAGTGAAAATCTTCCATCTTTCCATCGCTGCACACTGGCGGAAAGCACTGGGGGCTCATTATTTTTCTCCCTGTGGTACGGCTTTGATGGCTGCGGTTTTGTCTCCCAGCAAGCCATTGTGGATCAGCATCAACAAAGCAGCCGCCTCGTGCCAGCAGTGACATCAGGCCACTCCGGAAGAAAAAAAGGAAAACTATCATGAGAAATGCAGACGTCGGTGGATTGTTTCCACGATTGTCCTTGACAGCTGAAGGACATTAATTTCATTAATTCAAGCAAGCAGTTGTAAAAGCTCGGAGGCACCTGTAATATTCTCTCTTGGCACCCGCTGCTGCTTGTGTCTGTGCGTCTGGACGGCTTTGTCCCCAGGACATATGTATTATACATGAGGAGGATTGTGCCAGAGCGGCAGAATCAAAGCGGCTGCATGCTCTCGTAGCTCCACTCCACATAACAAAACACAAAGCGGGCAGAAGGAATTAAATTATCAGGGCTCTTGTGGAGCTCTTCACTGCTCTCAGTGCCCTGCCGTGACCGCTAGATGAGGGTAGTGTCACGGAGGTGCACAGAGCAATTCCCTTTTACGTGGTTTCTCTTGATTGTGCACAGTGGTAAAGCTTATCATTGGATTTTCTTCTGTAAAAAGATTTCCAAGACGGTGTCAATCCTCATCAGAATCTAGACTCGCATTAGCTCTTGCTGCAAATAAGATAAGAGGGTCGATATCATTTTATGTCTTTATTACAATGACCCATAGAGATTTGGAAAACACATCAACAAATGACAAACAAAATGACAAAACACAACAAAATTAGAGAAACAACCTGGGAGTGCACATTATAGTGTGAATTGTTAATTCACCAATCCGGTTGATACTTGCTCAAAGTTAAAAATCCATCATGGGTTTTAGTTGATTAAATATTGAAGTCATTTCATTAATAATTGAATTTATTTAATGACTTCAAATGCCAACATTTTGTCCACATTGTCTAAACGTGCGTCACTCAGAGTGATGATGGAGCTTAATAAATGATTTACTCTCAGTTATTGTAGAAAATCTGAATGTTATTCAGTGTGAAATGTGACAGGTGTTTTTTTGATTCCAGTGACATGTTTCATTCAAATTTAACTTTCAAAGAAATGAGGAGGAAGACGGTGAGTGAAAGGGTGGAGTTATACAAAACTCTACACATTGCGTCCTACACGTTTAGCACGAGATCCAACCTACTTAACCCTTGTGCTGTCTTTGGGTCAAATTGACCCAATTCTTCTATCCTTCTTTCCTCCTGCCATGCTCTCTCCTTCCTTCTTCCTTTCCTCTTTTCCTTCTTTTTTACCTTCCTTTACTCCTTTTTCTTCTTTCCTCCCTTCCGTCATTCGTTCCTTTATTACCTTCTTTGCTTTTCCTTCCTTCTTTCCTTATTTTCTCCATTCATTCCTTCTTCCCTCCCTTCTTTCTTTCCTTTTCTCCATTCCTTCCTCCCTCCCTTCTTTCCTTTTCTCCCTTCTTTCCTTTCTTTCTCCCTTCCTTCCATCTTTTCTCCCTTCCTTACTCCCTTTCCTACTTCCTTCCTTATTTTCTCCTTTCTTCCTTACTTCCTTCTTTCTTTCCTTCCATCTTTTCTCCCTTCCTCCGTTCCATCTTTTCTCCCTTCCTTACTCCCTTTCCTCCTTCCTTCCTTCCTTCCTTCCTTCCTTCCTTCCTTCCTTCCTTCCTTCCTTCCTTCCTCCCTCCCTCCCTCCCTTCCTTCCTTCCTTCCTTCCTTCCTTCCTTCCTTCCTTCCTTACTTCCTTCTTTCCTCCCTTCCTTCCTTTATCCCTTCCTTACTCCCTTTTCTACTTCCTTCCTTCTTTCCTCCTTTCTTCCTTCCTTCCTTCCTTCCTTCTTTCCTTCATTCCTTCTTTTCTCCCTTCACCCTCCCTTGACCCGAAGACAGCACAAGGGTTAAAAAAGATGGTACTATGTCTACCTTAATACCCCCACACCCCATTAGGGTTAGGACGGCTGGCCATGCTGATTTTAAGTGAATGCATTTGAAATGGCACTTTTAATGTCATGGATCTTGAATTTGTGAATGTGATGGAATCAGTCACACACCTTGGGATTGCACATGCTTTGTTATAGAAGCGTTAAATTATATTTATTGGATACTAGTTCTAGTTTGTTCACGTAAATTAGAAGTTTCCTGTACACAGTGGAGGGC